>NC_044037.1:284420503-284528689 GCF_901765095.1 Microcaecilia unicolor | reverse complement strand
AGAGAGAGAGAGGAGAGAGAGAGAGAGAGAGAGAGAGAGAGAGAGAGAGGAGAGAGAGAGAGAGAGAGAGAGAGAGAGAGAGAGAGAGAGAGAGAAGTAAAGTATATTGTTCTAGTTGGAGTAGGGTAAAAGGGTTCTACCTGGACAAGCTTGTGAATTGCAGTCCTGGTATTCTGCTGCCGATCCGACACAGGGTAGGCCACCATTTCTAGGCTCTGGGTTTGTGCATGTTCTCTTCCGGGTGCGAAAGCCCAGCTCACAGTCTCTAGAACAGGATGACCATGTTCCCCAGGAAGACCAGCCACCGTTCACGATACGAGTTGTGGTCTTACTGGTTTTCAGAAGATCGCCAACTAGAGCTGAAAGCACAAAAACAGCATCAAACCCAAATGTTTAGTTTCCTTGGTTGACCTGAAGCACTGCGAATCAGTGGGGTAGGCTTTGAAAACGGCCCAGTGGTATCACAATGTGCTCTGACCTCCCTGAGGTTTCAGCTGAACTGAACTGGAATGTTTCCCCCGCAGGAAAAAGGGGTTGTAAATATTCGGAACCCTGAGGGTACATGAAAGGTAGGAGCCAGGGATCACACATAGAAGCTGCCATTCTGGTTTGGGCTGAAGGGCCTTCAAACCCCAATATCTTGTTTCCAACAGTGGCCAATACAAGGGGCCGATTCTCAAAGCTGGGCAGTAAAGCCCACAACACAACAACGCCACTAACAAATAGCTAATGGATGCTGAAAGGAATCAGTATGCAAATGATATGCACACTTAATTTGTGCTAGTAAACTGAAAGTAGGGGGAGCAATGTGCCTGGTACACGCACACAAAAGTTTTTGTGGTAAGCAGGGTCCTTGTGCAGATGCCCAGACAAAACCGGAATCGCAAGCACACATCGGCGCTGCTCTTCCGTGCCTTTAAATATGAGCCTTTCAAAAATTGTTTGTACTTAAAATGTTGAAAGGCTCATATTTAAGCGCAGAACAACAGGCGCTGATGTGTGCTTTCACTTTTGGTTCTGCTCAGACTCGAACACGTGCTTGTTTCTCACTTTCAGCGCTTAAAACGTGCTCAGGCTTCCCAGCGCTTGCAAACAGGACAAAACCCACAGTTTAATGTGACAAGTTGGCAAGAAATCTTCTCCTGAAAACTGGCAGTAAGTTTTCAGCGTTAAAAGGCATCGTTTGCTTCTGAGCATTGCAGCGCTGCCATCTGAGCATTGTGAAAGGGAAGGGGAAAGGGGACTTGATATATCGCCTTTCTGAGGTTTTTGCAACTACATTCAAAGCGGTTTACACAGTGGTGTACCAAGGAGGGGCGGTGGGGGCGGTCCGCCCCGGGTGCACGCCGCTGGGGGAGTGCCGCGCGCCGGTCAGCATCGTTGGTTTCAATGCTCCCTCTGCCCCGGAACAGGAAGTAACCTGTTCCGGGGCAGAGGGAGCATGGAAACCAATGGCGCTGACTGGCGCGCAGCACCCCCCCCCCAGCGGCGTGTACCCGGGGGGTTATTTCGCCGGGGTGGGGGGTCGGCCCTTCGCAGGGGGGGGGGGTCATGCTGCACGGGGGGGGGGGGGGGGGGCGGGGTGCATCGGCGATCCACCCCGGGTGTCAGCACCCCTCGGAACGCCACTGGGTTTACATATATTCAGGTACTTATTTTTGTACCAGGGGCAAGAGACTTGCCCAGAGTCACAAGGAGCTGCAGTGGGAATCAATCAAAGTCCACTGCACTAACCACTAGGCTACTCCTCATTTGCATCCATTTAAATGCATTTCAATAAATTTGCAGCAATGTTTAGCGCACAACTTAACACATTCTGCAGACAATTAACAGGTGCACAAATCAAACGCTGCTGGCGTTAGGCTTTGAGTTTAGGCCCCCACAGGTCACAAGTTCCTGGCAAGAGCGCCACGGAATAGATTCCATGCTGCTTACTCCCAGGGATACGTAGTGGCTTTCCACGAGTCTACCTAGTTAATAAGTTTAGACATTTTTCTTCCGGTAACTTGTCCAAACCTTTTTTTTTTTTTTAAATCAGAGCTTAACTATGCATTAAGTAAAAAAATATTTTCTTCAACTTGTTTCAAATGTGCTACTTGGTAGTCAATGAATGGGTCAAACGTTAATAAGGGGACACACTTGCAAAGGGGACAGACAGACATAAAATTTTTGCCGAAAATGGACGTGCGGCAAAATAAAAATTGGTGAGCGCCCATTTTGGGTTTGAGACCTTACCGCCAGCCATTGACTTAGCGGTAAGGTCTCTCCCGTTAACCGTGCGGTAATCGTCTACATGTGTCATGTCAGATTTAGCACCTGATTTTCAGCGCATGCCAGAAAATAATATATATATTCTGGCACGCGCAATGGACACGCGTAAAAAATAAAATTACCACATGGGCCACACACTAGCCGGGCGGTAACTCTGAATTGACGCGCATTGGGCGCACATAGGCGCCTACATGGCTTAGTAAAAGGGCCGATATTCAGACCGTGGGAGGTAGCTGGGCTGAGCTCAGATATTCAATGCTGGGCTGTTTCCGGTGACCGGCACTGAATGTCCGGGTGTTTTTTGGCCGGTTTAAATTTAACCAACCAAACTGATATTCAGCACTGCAGGGCTCACCGTAAGGGGATTATGATGTGATGGGTATCTGGGACCCTTTTGTGAAATTCATTGCAGTGCTCTCTAGGCTGCCCCACTGGGATGTCTGTGTGGCCAGTCTACTGAGACTGCTGGCCCACAGACATCCTAATGGCTTATTTTTGTGCATTTTTCCCTTGGACGTTTTTTGTTTGAAAATGGCCCCTAAAGAAAGATGCACTGAGCAAAAAAACTGTCTCAAATAGGGAGATTTTCAAACCAAAAAGATAGATGTTTTTCTGCTTTGAAAATGACCATGCATGGCATTGGAGTTTTGTACATTTTACACGAAACGTCCAAACTCTGATTTGGACGTCATATAAAAAATGCCCCTCTTAATGTACATATAGGCGCTGTGACAAAGTGAAAGAACGAAAGAGCAACCAGGCTCAAGGAGCATGGCGTTCTTCCACTAGTTCAGCTAGGAAAGCCCTTCTTAGTTCAGCAGTGGAACTCTTGGGCTGGAACCAGATGTTTAAAATTTGGAACCCAAAGTCCCTGGTGGAAAGTATGGGTTACAGCAGGGGTTCTCAACCCAGTACTCAGGACACATTCAACCAGTCAGGTTTTCGGGATATCCACAATGAATATGCATGAGATGAATTTGCATAGAATGGTAGTAGTGCATGCAAATTTATCTCATGCATATTGATGAGAGTAACTAGTGAGGTAATTAAATTCGCAAATGAGACAAAACTATTCAGGGTCGTCAAGTCGCAGGAGGAGCGTGAAAGATTACAGGAGGACCTCGCGAGACTGGGGGATTGGGCGTCCAAGTGGCAGATGAAGTTCAATGTTGACAAGTGCAAAGTGATGCATGTGAGTAAGAGGAACCCGAATTACAGCTATGTCATGTAAGGTTACGCGTTAGGAGTCACGGACCTAGAAAGGGATCTGGGAGTCATCACTGATAAGACGTTAAAAACGTCTGCTCAGTGTGCTGCGGCGGCTAAGAAAGCGCACAGAATGTTATTACTAGGAAAGGGATGGAAAACAAACACGACATTATAATGCCGTTGTATCGCTCTATGGTGCGACCGCACCTAGAATATTGTGTCCAATTCTGGTCGCCGCATCTCAAAAAAGATATAAAGGAATTAGAGAAGGTGCAGAGAAGGGCGACGAAAACAATAAAAGGAATGGAACGACTTCCCTATGAGGAAAGGCTGAGAAGGTTAGGGCTCTTCAGCTTGGAGAAAAGGAGGCTGAGGGGTGATATAATAGAAGTCTACAAGATAATGAGCGGATTAGAGCGGACAAATGTGAAGCATTTGTTTACACTTTCAAACAACAACAAAACCAGGGGACACAAGATGAAGCTAGAATATGGTAAATTTAAAACAAACAGGAGAAAGTTTTTCTTTACTCAGCGTGTAGTTAGACTCTGGAACTCATTGCCAGAGAATGTAGTGACAGCAGCTGGCTTTACGGAATTTAAAGGGGGTTTGGACAGATTCCTGAGGGAAAAGTCCATTGAACATTATTAAGAATTAAGTTTTTTTTTGTGGGGGGGGGGGGGGGGGGGGGGTTGCCAGGTTCTTGAAGCCTAGATTGGCCACTGTCGGAGACAAGATGCTGGGCTTGATGGACCCTTGGTCTTTTCCCGGTATGGCGGTGCTTATGTACTTATGTACATATTCACTGTGGATATCCTGAAAACCTGACTGGCTGAGTGCGTCCTGAGGACTGGGTTGAGAACCCCTGGGTTACAGTGATGTGCAGAGCTTTAGCTAGTACTGAATGCTACACTGAACAGGGATAAAACTGCAAATGGTTGTGAAGCTGGTTTCCTTTTTAATCATAAGAACATATCACTGGCTGACCTTCTAGAGGGAAGGAGATGAGTGACTAGGACTACAGAAGAAAAGAATTTGGCACGGAGAGGTGATCCTTCAGTTGTAGAATTCTCAGGTTCAGTCCATGAGTTAAATTTCTATGCAGTGGATCTTCAATGTATGCAAATTTATTTCAGGCTATTAATTGAACAGTGACGTACCTAGAGTGGTTGCCACCCTCCTCCTTCAGGCGCATCACCCCCCCCCCCCCACCTGCCAACACCTCCCTCTCTCCAAGCAGTAAAGGGGTGCACCGAGCAGTCGCACAGCTGTTGGCTGTGCCGGTCCCCTGCCCTGGAACAGGAAGTTGATGTCAGAGGGGACCGGCAGAGCCATCAGCTGTGCGACTGCTCAGTGCAACCCCTTACTGCCTGCACCCGGAGTGGACCGCAACGCACCCATCGCCCCGCCCTTGGTACGCCATTGATCCTGAAAACCCAACAGGCTGTGGGGTCCCGAGGGCAGGTTTGTGAAGCCCTTACAGTATATCTTAACAGATGTAGACATGTGAATGTACTGGTTGTAGTTTCACTGTGACTGTTATACTCTGCAATACAGCCAGGGCTTTTTTTGAGGGGGTACTTGGGGGTACCGGTACCTTTTCCATTGTCTGCTAAAATTGACCCATGGGCCCCAAGTTTTAATGAAAGAGCTCAGGCTCTACACACCAATTCTGCCTTGTCATAGATTCTGTGACTGGATGCAAGGGGCCTGGCTATTGTGGGATGGGTCCACCAGTTATCACCTCACCCATGAAGGGTGGCCTTAGCATTTGAGTACCAGCACCTTTTTTGCTAGTAAAAACACACTAAATACAGCAGTCTGACTTCTGAAGGTGAGGATCCTGGGATTTGATTTAGTGATTATCTGACCCCAGCTTGAGGATTCCACCATGAAGAAACTACTCCTTTAGAAATGGGCAAATTAATAAGGTCCTTCTAGGTCAGGTATTGTTGCTAAATACAGCATCTAGGAACACAAGAACGTACAATCTGTTTCACAAACTGCAGAGCCGTCGTTTGGACAAAACCGAGTCTCTGTCTTCTTCTTCCCAAACTGCAGTTCATGGGGATCAGTCAGCGCAGCCCGGCAAGTATAACGGAAGCGCTGCTCTTGTCGTGCACCGCTCTGTGTGACGTTGACAGGCATCCAGGGAGTCCACGGTGTGTTTCTCCTGACTTCTGGACAGGTCTCTGGGTTACAAGTTTTATATTCCTGTGTGAAACATGTGAGTTTAAGAAGTGTTTATTTATTTATGCACAAAAATACCCCATTTTTTCCACATGCATGCAGACTCAAAGTGGCTTACAATGTACCGATGAGGCGATCGCCAGCCCAGTGGATATACAATTACAATGACATAAAATAGGATAGAAGGAACTGGGAAAGAAGAAAGTGGGAAAGGGTATTAGAGACTAAAAAGGTCCACGGACATGTTGTTAGGATGGACTGTAGGTAGCATATGGCAGTTCTGAAGTTTGAACTCTAATGTGAAGAACAGCCCAATAGGCGCATCTTGAGTTCAAGAGACTGGGTTATGGAACACAGCACCTCCACTGCTATGGCTGTCTCTGTCTACAGTGTGTCTCCATCTATAAATACATGACCAGCATCACTTCCTACCTGTCGTTGGCCGATGTATTCAAATACGGAATGATCAAAGCCCTTAAGACATTTCTTTTTAAGAAATTTTATTAATTCATAGTAACCAGTGATGTAGCCACAGGTGGGCCTGGGTGGGCCGGGGCCCACCCACTTAGGGCTGAGGCCCACCCAACAGTAGCACACATTTAGCGGTAGCTGGTGGGGATCCCAAGCTCCACCAGCTGAAGACTTCCCCCTGATGGTAATGAAAACGCTTCTCTCCACGATACTGGCACCTGTGCATGCTCAGTTTTCAGTGCATTACTGCCGCAGACTTCCAAGGTGGAAAGAAATGTTTTCCCACCAGCTGAGATATTTGTTTGATGGGGGAGAACCCTTGGTGCCACTCACTTCTTGCCTAGGCCCACCCAAAATCTGTTTTCTGGCTACGCCCCTTGGTAACTGAGTTTTTTTGTAAATTATTGTATAACTAGTAAAAAAGGCCCGTTTCTGACACAAATGAAATGGGCACTAGCAAAGTTTTCCTCAGAGTGTGTATGTTTGAAAGAGTGTATGTGAGAGTGACTGTGTGTGAGAGAGAGCGTGAATGTCCGAGTGTGTGTGTGTGTGTGAGAGAGAGAGAGTGAGTCTGGGTGCGAGTGTGTCTGTGAGAGAGAGAGTGTGTGTGAGAATGAGAGTGTGTGCAAGTGCGTACAGTGGTGGAAATAAGTATTTGATCCCTTGCTGATTTTGTAAGTTTGCCCACTGACAAAGACATGAGCAGCCCATAATTGAAGGGTAGGTTATTGGTAACAGTGAGAGATAGCACATCACAAATTAAATCCGGAAAATCACATTGTGGAAAGTATATGAATTTATTTGCATTCTGCAGAGGGAAATAAGTATTTAATCCCTCTGGCAAACAAGACCTAATACTTGGTGGCAAAACCCTTGTTGGCAAGCACAGCGGTCAGACGTCTTCTGTAGTTGATGATGAGGTTTGCACACATGTCAGGAGGAATTTTGGTCCACTCCTCTTTGCAGATCATCTCTAAATCATTAAGAGTTCTGGGCTGTCGCTTGGCAACTCACAGCTTCAGCTCCCTCCATAAGTTTTCAATGGGATTAAGGTCTGGTGACTGGCTAGGCCACTCCATGACCCTAATGTGCTTCTTCCTGAGCCACTCCTTTGTTGCCTTGGCTGTATGTTTTGGGTCATTGTCGTGCTGGAAGACCCAGCCACGACCCATTTTTAAGGCCCTGGCGGAGGGAAGGAGGTTGTCACTCAGAATTGTACGGTACATGGCCCCATCCATTCTCCCATTGATGCGGTGAAGTAGTCCTGTGCCCTTAGCAGAGAAACACCCCCAAAACATAACATTTCCACCTCCATGCTTGACAGTGGGGACGGTGTTCTTTGGGTCATAGGCAGCATTTCTCTTCCTCCAAACACGGCGAGTTGAGTTCATGCCAAAGAGCTCAATTTTTGTCTCATCTGACCACAGCACCTTCTCCCAATCACTCTCGGCATCATCCAGGTGTTCACTGGCAAACTTCAGACGGGCCGTCACATGTGCCTTCCGGAGCAGGGGGACCTTGCGGGCACTGCAGGATTGCAATCCGTTATGTCGTAATGTGTTACCAATGGTTTTCGTGGTTGACAGTGGTCCCAGCTGCCTTGAGATCATTGACAAGTTCCCCCCTTGTAGTTGTAGGCTGATTTCTAACCTTCCTCATGATCAAGGATACCCCACGAGGTGAGATTTTGCGTGGAGCCCCAGATCTTTGTCGATTGACAGTCATTTTGTACTTCTTCCATTTTCTTACTATGGCACCAACAGTTGTCTCCTTCTCGCCCAGCGTCTTCCTGATGGTTTTGTAGCCCATTCCAGCCTTGTGCAGGTGTATGATCTTGTCCCTGACATCCTTAGACAGCTCCTTGCTCTTGGCCATTTTGTAGAGGTTAGAGTCTGACTGATTCACTGAGTCTGTGGACAGGTGTCTTTCATACAGGTGACCATTGCCGACAGCTGTCTGTCATGCAGGTAACGAGTTGATTTGGAGCATCTACCTGGTCTGTAGGGGCCAGATCTCTTACTGGTTGGTGGGGGATCAAATACTTATTTCCCTCTGCAGAATGCAAATAAATTCATATACTTTCCACAATGTGATTTTCCGGATTTAATTTGTGATGTGCTATCTCTCACTGTTACCAATAACCTACCCTTCAATTATGGGCTGCTCATGTCTTTGTCAGTGGGCAAACTTACAAAATCAGCAAGGGATCAAATACTTATTTCCACCACTGTATGTGAGACACAGTGTGAGAGACAGAGAGTGTGTTTCACACAGATACAGTGTGTGTGTGAGAGAGAGAGAGAGAGAGAGAGAGAGAGAGAGAGAGAGAGAGAGAGAGAGAGAGAGAGAGAGAGTGTGTGACACAGACTCTCTGTGAGACTGAGTGTATGAGACCAAGAGAGTGTGTGACACATAGAGAGTGAATGTGATACAGTGTGAGACATAGAGTGTGTGAGAGTGAGAGAGAGAGTGTGTGTGTGTGTGAGAGAGAGTGTGTGTGTAACAGATACCTCCTCCCCTCTCTGGTGTCAGGCCCCCCCCCCCTCTCTCTCTGGTGTCTGATTGTTACTGTGCAGGACGCTGAGCTCTACTACTACTACTACTACTATTTAGCATTTCTATAGCGCTACAAGGCATACGCAGCGCTGTACAAACATAGAAGAAAGACAGTCCCTGCTCAAAGAGCTTACAATCTAATAGACAAAAAATAAATAAAGTAAGCAAATCAAATCAATTAATGTGAACGGGAAGGAAGAGAGGAGGGGGTAGGTGGAGGCGAGTGGTTACAAGTGGTTACGAGTCAAAAGCAATGTCAAAGAGGTGGGTTTTCAGTCTAGATTTAAAGGTGGCCAAGGATGGGGCAAGACGTAGGGGCTCAGGAAGTTTATTCCAGGCGTAGGGTGCAGCGAGACAGAAGGCGCGAAGTCTGGAGTTGGCAGTAGTGGAGAAGGGAACAGATAAGAAGGATTATCCATGGAGCGGAGTGCACGGGAAGGGGTGTAGGGAAGGACGAGTGTGGAGAGATACTGGGGAGCAGCAGAGTGAGTACATTTATAGGTTAGTAGAAGAAGTTTGAACAGGATGCGAAAACGGATAGGGAGCCAGTGAAGGGTCTTGAGGAGAGGGGTAGTATGAGTAAAGCGACCCTGGCGGAAGATGAGACGGGCAGCAGAGTTTTGAACTGACTGGAGAGGGGAGAGGTGACTAAGTGGGAGGCCAGCAAGAAGCAGATTGCAGTAGTCTAAACGAGAGGTGACAAGGGTGTGGATGAGGGTTTTGGTAGAGTGCTCGGAAAGAAAGGGGCGGATTTTACGGATGTTGTAAAGAAAGAAACGACAGGTCTTGGCGGTCTGCTGGATATGAGCAGAGAAGGAGAGAGAAGAGTCAAAGATGACCCCAAGGTTTCGAGCTGAGGAGACAGGGAGAATGAGAGAGCAATAAACAGAAATAGAAAATGGGGGGAGCGGGGAGGTGGGTTTGGGGGGGGAAAATGAGAAGCTCGGTTTTGGTCATATTTAATTTCAGGTGGCGTTGAGACATCCAGGCAGCAATGTCAGACAAGCACGCTGAAACTTTGGTTTGGATGCAAGGTGAGATATCAGGGGTAGAAAGGTAGATTGGGAGTCATCAGCATAGAGGTGGTAGGAAAAGCCATGGGATGAGATTAATGAACCAAGGGAAGAAGTGTAGATAGAAAAGAGGAGGGGACCAAGAACAGAACCCTGGGGTACGCCGACAGGCAGAGGGATAGAAGTAGAAGAGGATCCACCAGAGTGAACACTAAAGGTGCGGAGGGAGAGGTAGGAAGAGAACCAGGAAAGGACAGAGCCCTGGAATCCAAGTGAGGACAGGGTATCGAGAAGTATGCTGTGATCGACAGTGTCAAAAGCAGCGGAAAGATCAAGAAGAATGAGGATGGAATATTGACCTCTGGATTTAGCCAGTAATAGGTCATTGGAGACTTTAGTAAGCGCAGTTTCGGTTGAGTGGAGAGGGCGAAAACCAGATTGTAATGGGTCAAGAATAGCATGTGAGGAGAGAAAATCAAGGCAGCGGCGGTGAACAGCACGCTCAAGTAATTTGGAGAGAAAAGGAAGGAGGGAGATGGGTCGGTAATTAGAGGGACAAGTAGGGTCAAGTGAAGGCTTCTTAAGGAGAGGTGTGACCACAGCATGTTTAAAGGCAGCAGGGACAGTCGCAGTGGAAAGTGAGAGGTTGAGAATGTGACAGATAAAAGGAATAAGAGTAGGAGAGATGGCATTAAGAAGGTGGGTGGGAATGGGATCAGAGGAACAGGTGGTACATTTTGAGGAAGAAAGGAGAAGTGTAGTTTCCTCAATAGTAACTTCAGGAAAGGAGGAAAGGGAATGAGGGGAAGGAGAGAGAGGGGAACGGACTAGTGGAGGGAGAGCTGGTGAGGTAGAGAAAGCAAGGTTTATCTTTTGAACCTTGTTGTGAAAGAATTCAGCAAGGGTCTGAGGAGATAGTGAAGGGGGAGTTGGGGGAGGGGGCACCTTGAGGAGAGAGTTCAATGTGGTGAAGAGAAGTCGAGGATTAGAGCCAAGAGAGTTGGTCAGTTGGATATAATAATCCTGTTTGGCACGTAAAAGAGCAGATTGGAAGGAGGGTCAGCATGAACTTAAAGTGTAAGAAATCAGCAAGGGCCCGAGATTTCCGCCAGAGGCGTTCGGCGGAGCGGGTACAGGAACGTAGGTAGCGGATATTAGAAGTCAGCCAAGGTTGGGGTTTTGTACGCCTTACAGGGCGGGTCATCAAAGGTGCAAGAGTGTCTAAGGCAGAGGATAGAGTATTGTTGTAAGAAGAAACAGCCTCGTTGACAGACGTGGATGGTGCCACAGTAGAGAGGAGGTTTGAAACATGGGAGGATAGAGATGAAGGGTCAATGTCGTGAAGATTCCTAGATAAATTAGATAGGATAGGACGGGACTGGGAGGGAGGAGATTTAAGTGTGAAAGTTATAAGATGGTGATCAGAGAGGGGAAGATCGGAGGCAAGGAAACTAGAGGGTGAACAGTTGGAGGAGAAGATGAGATCAAGACAGTGACCATTTTGATGAGTGGGGGAGGTGGAGCATAGTTGGAGATTAAAGGACGACGTTAAAGCGAGTAACTTGGAAATATAAGAGTTGGAAGGATCATTAGCAGGAATATTAAAGTCACCAAGGATGAGAGAGGGGGAGGAAGGATCATGGAAGAAGGCAAGCCAGGCATCAAAGTCACTGAGAAAGGATGAAAGGGACTTATCAGGGGGACGATAAATGACCGCTATTCGAAGAGGCAGAGGAGAGAAAAGGCGGATAGAGTGGACTTCAAAGGAGGAAAAACAGTGAGATTGAGGTGGAAGAAGGGGTTGAAATCTGGAGGAGGGAGAGAGAAGTAGTCCAACACCGCCCCCACGGCCAGCAGGGCGAGGAGTATGTGAAAATAGATAACCGCCATGGCACAGGGCTGCGACTGAAGCAGAGTCATCAGGGCAGAGCCAGGTTTCTGTTATGGCGAGCAGATGGAGGTGACGCGAGATAAAGAGGTCCTGGATATAGGGGAGTTTGTTACAGATAGAGCGGGCATTCCATAGGGCGCAAGAGAAGGGCAGAGAAGAGGAGGGGAGTAGAGGAATAGAGATGAGGTTAGAGAGGTCACGGTGAGATCTGTAGAGTTTGGATAATAGTTGGTGAGGAGGGCCAGGATTGGGATTGATGTCACCAGCTGAGAGTAAGAGAAGGAGTAAAAGAGAGCGGAGGAGAGTAGGAGAGGTGTGGCCACGAAGGCGTCGAAGGCGAGAGGTATTTAGGTGGAATGGGGAAGGCAAAATGGAGGGAAGAAAGAGACGGAGATTAAAAGCCAAAAAGGAGGAAGAGGGTAGGAGAGAAGGTGAGGTGATGAAGTCAATGGATGGGAAGTGAGTTCCTGTAGCGGAGAGAGGTAGGGGGTGAGGGAAAAGATTAGGAAGGGACAGAGCTAGGAAGAGAATGTGAATAGGGGCCATAAACGATTAAGGTACTTTAGCAACTGGAAAAAGATTAGATACAAAGAGAAAAATGCCCCGCGCGCCGTTAGGCGCGCGGCACCTAGAGCGGAGGCCCTGAGTGGATCGGGGTGGACCTGGGTGTCACCCCGGAGAAGGCTGTAAGGATATGCAGATGAGCTGCAAGTCCTCCACAGCACCTGAAAGGCAGCCGGTGGTAGAGGTGGGTACCTCTCAGCTGAGGAAAGGCTTACCAGGGGTTAGGCCGAAGCCAGCATTCCTCCCCCTGAGGGTCGCCTGATCCTAGCCAAAAAGCACCTGGGAACTCTGGGCACTTGGAGAGAAGGCCCTGGGAAGGTCGGGGTGGAACTGGAGTCACTCCGGATACAGCTGTGAGGAAATGCAGAAGGGCTGCAAGTCCTCCACAGCACCTGGTGGGAGCGCTGGGCACCTAGAGCGGAGGCCCTGAGTGGATCGGGGTGGACCTGGGTGTCACCCCGGAGAAGGCTGTAAGGATATGCTCTGGCTGTGCTTCAAGGAACTGACCAATCCTATTTAATAGAATGCACCTCCAACATTCTGAAGCCGAGAAACCTCGTGTGGTTGGTCACTTCTGCTTGTGACGAACCCGGAAGTACGTGATGTCAATTCAGGAGATGGATACAGAGAGCAGGAATGCCTCAGCCATGCAGTCAGCTTCAGAATGTTGGAGGTGCCTTTTATTATATAGGAAAGGAACTGACCAATCCTATTCAATAGAATGCACCTCCAACATTCTGAAGCCAAGAAACCTCATGTGGTTGGTCACTTCTGCTTGTGACGAACCCGGAAGTATGTGATGTCAATTCAGGAGATGGATACAGAGAGAAGGAATGCCTCAGCCATGCAGTCAGCTTCAGAATGTTGGAGGTGCGTTTTATTATATAGGATTTGGTTTAAATATTGTAATTCCTGATGTTTGTTCAGTTTTTGTCTGTTACCCACAGTGAACTTTGTGGTATTTTGTGGGTTATAAGACTGTAGTAGTAATAAAAATAATAATAATAATCTAAGTTGTACCAGAGACAGTGGAAGTGAAATGATCCACAAGGAGCATCTGCAGAAAGAGCAATTCCTCCACTCCCTATATGTGACTACACTGCAGCGGCATAGCCAGGAAATGTTTTACAAGGGGTGCATCTCTTGCACGCCCACCCAGTGGCGTACCAAGGGGGGGGGCGGTGGGGGCAGTCCGCCCCAGGTGCACGCTGCTGGGGGGTACCGCGCGCCTGTTGGCCGAGTCCGCTCGTTCCCTCCCTGTTGCTCCCACTGCGCGGAACAGGTTACTTCCTGTTATGGGGCAGAGGGAGCAACAGGGAACGAGCGGACTCAGAGCCAACAGGCGCGCGGCACCCCCCCTCCAGCAGGTAAAAATGCACCCGGGGGGGGGGGTGTAATTTTGCCGGGGGGGGGGCGCATCGGCGATCCGCCCCGGGTGTCAGCCAGTCTAGGAACGCCACTGCACCCACCCCCCACCCCCCGAACTTAAAATCATGTATGCTGCAGTCTTCGCCTGGGCAGTGGCAATAGCACTCATAGGCTGCCTGTGGCCTGCTCCAAGACTTCCTCTCCGAATTGTCCTGCCCCTTCTGACACAACTTCCTATTTTGTGATGGGTGGGACTGTTCAGAGAGGAAGTCCCAGTGCAGGCTGCAGGCAGGCTATGAGTGCCGCTGCCCAAGAGAAGACTGCAGCCTTTTAGATGATTTTTTAGGTACGGGTGGAGGGGTGGGGGGCCAGGTCTGACAAGGGGTGCGTATGCAACACACGTACCTTGTGGAAATACGCCACTGCTACACTGTTCGTTTTTCATTTTTATTACACATGTTCTGTGATTGTTCTCAACATTAATACAATATCATAGTGAAAGTTCAAATCAAGGGATTTATGCGTGCAACCCCCACCCCCCCTCCGATATTCAAACCTATTTAACCAGCCAGACATTACTGCTGACTGGTTAAATAACATACTGGCGCCTTTAGATAACAGGTTATCTTCCGCTAAATAGCTATATCGCGCGACATAGCCAGTTAGGTGAGGATATTCAGTGCCTAACCCTCTTTGTGTTGCAGGCATATCTTTAACCGCTAAAATGTTAACCTGTTAGCGCTGAACAGTGGCATAGCCACGGGGGAGGGGGAGACACCTTGGGAGCCTGGGATGGCGGGGGTCCCCGAGCCCTGCCAGCAGAAGCCTTTCTCCAGTGCTGTTCACCGTCGCGCTGCCTGGCCTGCTCTCCCCCTCCCCCACCCCCGTGCACGCATGCTCGGTTTTCGTGAAACTGAGCATATGTGAAGTTTCGCGCATGCTCAATTTCATTAAAACCGAGCATGCGAGCCACTGGGGGGGGTAGAAGCTGGGCAGGTGGTGTGGTAGCAAACCGCTCTGGAGGAAGGCTTCTGGGCTTGGGGACCCCCATCAGCCCAGGTATGTGAGGTTGCGGTGGGGGGTGGGGAGCAGCAGGTAGGTGGGGCAAAATGTGCCCCCCCCCCCTACTTTGGGCTCAGGCCCTCCTCAAAGTTGAGATCTGGCTACATGCCTGGCACTGAATATCAGCTTAACCAATTAACTTTTTAGCAGCTACAAAAAATCCAGATATTGAATGCAGGTCGCTGGAAATGGCCCGGCACTGAATATATGGACTTAATACTGACGGCGGACTGCAAAAGTGCTGCCCTCTGCTGGCTGAATATCGGGCCCTAAGCTTACAGAATATCGCCTAAGTGCAATTACATGTATAACTACAAATTACCATCAATTAACACCACTTAAGAGCTATTATTGGTACTTAAGTCCAATTAGCACCTAATTTAGCAATTAAATTCGGAAAATAACTGGCACTATTCTATAACTTGCACGCCCAAAGTTGCATGCTAGTCAGAAATTTGGGCGCACAGCTTTATAGAATCTTGGGGTTAATGTGCAAATTAACACATCCGTTTCGCGCACCAGAGCGGTAACTGTTACTGTTCGGCGTAACAGTTAATTAACTAATTAGAACATGCAATACAGAACTTGTCCTTGCGGTAATTGCAGTGGACGTACTGAGCACCTTCCCAATACTTACAGCTCAGCCTTTGCACTTCCCTGTGCTTTGCAGTTAAGGCATGGTAAGTGATGCTAAAAAATGTGTATCACTTCTCAGCCTGATCAGTTTACGAGAACAGAAATTCTACATTAGGTGATATTCCATTATAAGACACTATTTTAACGTTATCTTTATAATCTAACATTTTTTTTCAAATATACATTTTTTTTAATGCACCTTGCACCACAAATGGAAATATTGCCCCAAATATCACTGGAAGCTTCTTAATTTTTGGCACACCATTTTTCCTCCCAAGAGGCAGAAGGTGGCCCCTTTTGAAAAATGAGTGAAGAGATGCAGGACAATTTCCTATTAATGCCGATGTACGATAACCTAGAACATAACATACCGTTGCACACCCAGGGCAGGTGTTGCCATTCTCACAGGACCTCTGCCGTGAATGGATCCCGCTGCCACAGTTGGCACTGCATTTGCTCCACGGGCCCCATGATGACCAAAATATTGGCAATGGACAGGGAATGTTTTCATTGCAGAAGCTGAAAATAAATCATTCTGTGTTTGAAAATATTACAGTCCTTATCCTATGAGGCTCACTGGACTAATGGCTCATTCCTTATCTACGTGCAACAAAGAGGCCCAACACTGACGGATAAACCCCTTCCCTGTACATAGCAAGACCAGGTAGCTCAAGGAATGCTTGCTGTCCCTAGGGCTGAAGGAACCCTTCCTTCTAGGTCTGCATGCTCAGTACTGCTCATTGGCTAGTGAGATCAATGTACAGTACTGCCTGCCCATTGGCTGGTGAGATCAATGTACAGTACTGCTCATTGGCTGGTGAGATCAGTTTACAGTACTGCCTGCTCATTGGCTGGTGAGATCAACGTACAGTACTGCTCATTGGCTGGTGAGATCACGGTTGCCAGGTGGGCGGTTTTCCCACCCAATTGGGTAGGTTTCCGCGACCGGCTGCGGGGAAATTTTGACGGCTATGGGCTGCGGGAAATTGGGCTGCTTTTTCACGGCCGCGGTGTGGGTTTGGGCGGTTTTCCAGGGCTTCTATTGGCCCAATAGAAGCCCCGCAGAGGCGGGGTTAATGACGTTGGGGGCGGAGTTGACGTCGGAGGTTACGTCAGGGGCGGGGTTAATGATGTCGGAGGAACGTCGGAGGCGGGGTTAAAGACATCGGAGGCAGGGTTAAAGACGTCGGGGGCGGGGTTTGACTTTGTGTGGGTTTTGGGTGGGTTTGGGGCTGGTTTTGGGTGGGGAAAATGTTTTCAACCTGGCAACCTTGGGTGAGATCAATGTACAGTACTGCTCATTGGCTGGTGAGATCAGTGTACCGTACTGCCTGCTCATTGGCTGGTGAGATCAACGTACAGTACTGCTCATTGGCTGGTGAGGGCTGCCATACTTTAGGCCAGTGGCGTAGCCATGGGTGGGCCTGGATGGGCCAGGGCCCACCCTATTTGTACTCTGGCCCACCCAAAATTGTGCACTGTTGCTTTGGCTTGCAGAGGTCCTCAAACCCCGTCAGCTGAAGATTTCCTCCTCAGGCAGCCAATGCTCTTTCAAACGGCAGCTGGCAGCACTTGCCTCGAGCTGAAACCAACACCAGCCCCTTTTCACATGCTTAGTTTTCATGCATGCACAGCCTGCTGGCCATGGCATTAGCTCGAGGAAAGTGCTGCTGGCTTGTTTGGAAGAGCGCTGACTGACTAAGCAGGAGGAAATCTTCAGCTGGCGGGGTTTGTAGATCCCCTCCTGCTCAGGTATTTAATATTGTGGGCTTGCAGGTGGAGGGAGGGATGAAGAGCAGAGCAGGGGGGGGGGGGGGGGAGCATGAATTCCATGCCCACCCACCTTGGACTCAGGCCCACCCAAATTTGGCTGTTTGGCTATGCCCCTGCTTTAGGCAGTCACCTTTCCTCCCACCCTGGACCTGAGCTCATCACCTCTAGTGTGTCCCAGGTTGAACTCATCCCCCAAAGATAGAGCCCCCACACCACAGTGTGGCACACCAGTCCTTCTGTACAAAACTACATGGAGGAGTTGAACCATCCCAAGCATATTCTCCAGCTGGAACCAAATGATTTCCTTCCGCATTCTGATCATTTATACTATTTGATGGTATTCTAGTAGCAAAAAAAAAAACCCCAGAGTCATAGATCTAATTTTTTGAGGCAGTTTTATCACAGCTCTCTTTCAAGATAAGAAAATCAGAAGTGACAGGAAGTCATGAAAACCGTGTAGCAGCATCCATTCATCATGTACACATATCTTCTCAGGGCCAGACCCAGGGAAGAAAAACATCTGCATTCCAGTACAAATATCGGAACCGAGAGTAACAAGTACAACAAGGCATTAATTGCAGAACCTTTCAGCATGCGTTACCTGTCTTGAATGAACACCATCTTGCTAACCCAGCAGGTCTGTTGCTCAGTCTGAGAGGTAAATTGACTTACAGACTCCTTAAAGCGGCTCCGTTATTCTGTTCCTCTCTGCTGTTACTCTTTGTACAGTTCTATCTTCTCCAAAACCAGTTTTTACTTCTCATTAATTTCCCTTATCGTTATTCTATTAGTCTGGAGCTTCCCAAACTGGTCCTGGTGACCCTACAGCCAGCCGGGTTTTTATGAAGTGGCATCACTAAGCAAAAGTATTGGGGTGGGGGAGAGGCACAGGGGACGCAATGCAGGTATTGGGGGAGATAAGACAAAGTGACATTTCTGCAGATCACAGCTCTCCCCTTCCCTATCTTTAAATTAGCTATAAAAGATACTTTAAGTCCCAAAAGGCCTAAGGAACCCCTTTATCAAGTTTCAGCCACACAGAGAATAAGTGTTATTTGATAGCACCATTCAATGAATTCTTCCATATGGGAGTGGAGTCTGGAGACTATAAAGGATACTGGTAGGGCACCCTGACATAATAGCCCGGTCAAAATAGCCTTGTAACAAAATAGCCTTCGACAAAATGTTCCCTAACAAATTGAGCAGAAAAGCCTCATGGGCAGGTACCAGAAAAAAAAGAGCTCTTTGGGGTGACGAGCCATATTTTTGGGGTGGTTTTACCACCCTTTGCCACCCCATAGCAACACCTATGTTTTTAAGGTATCTACAGTGAATACACGTGATGATTCTTCATGAGTTGTTACACTAAGAGAAACTTTTACCACTGAGTTCCCGTGTCTCATGCCCAGAAAACTGTAGTCACAAACAAGTGATAGGGGAAAGAACCACCTACATCAGGGGTTCTGAACTCAGTCCTCGGGACACACCAAACCAGGTAGGTTTTCAGACGACCTACAATGAATATGCACGAGTTATAGCTGCATACAATGGAGGTAGTACATGCAAATCTCTTCATGCATATTCATTATGGAGTAGCCTGAAAACCTGACTGGCTAGGTGTGTCTCAAGGACTGGGCTGAGAATCACTGACCTACATGCAAGTAATAACCTCTTATGCACTGCCTTACATAAGACGTACAAACATAGCTACTACAGAGCCATAAACAATACTTCGTAAAAGCTCCCTCGCTGTGCACCGGAGCTCTGAATGTGGTCTCTCGAATGGCCAGTTCTTGGATATTACAACAAGCTTGTGATGCGGAGATTGGGTGGCGACACCGGTAATAAAAGCCTGAGTATCTGCAACACAACAAAACCAAAGATCGTAATGGAAACACCCCTACTCCCCTCTACCTCCTTAAGTTCCCCTAAATTTCCACCATACATGAACCTTATTCTACCACAATAACACCTTGTATTTGTTCTTACCGGAACCGGCGAACGCCATCACGGTACTATGCAAGCCACATTGAGCCTGCAAATAGGTGGGAAAATGTGGGATACAAATGTAACAAATAAATAAATAAATAAATGGGAAGTGAAACCGGTGCTGGGCAGACTTCTATGGTCTACGCCCTGATCGTGACTGAATAGATATGGATGGGCTTCAGTGTAAATTTTAAGGGGTGTCAAAGTTAGCTTCATAACTTTTAGTACAAGAAGAGTGCTGGGCATACTTCTACGGTCTGTGCCCTGAGAATGGAAAGGACAAATCAAACTCGGGTATACATATAAAGTATCGCATACCATGCAAAATGAGTTTATCTTGTTGGGCAGACTGGATGGACCGTACAGGTCTTTATCTGCCATCATTTACTATGTTACTAGCAGGCTAATTTTTGAAAGAGAAGAGCGCCCATCTTTCGACACAAATCGGGAGATGGGCGTCCTTCTTCTAGGGTCGCCCAAATCGGCATAATCAAAAGCCGATTTTGGGCGCCCTCAACTGCTTTCCGTAGCGGGGACAACCAAAGTTCACGGGGGCGTGTCGGAAGCATAGTGTAGGCGGGACTGGGGCGTGCTTAACACATGGGCATCCTCAACTGATAATGGAAAAAAGAAGGGTGTCCCTGACGAACACTTGGACGACTTTACTTGATCCTTTTTTTTTAATGACCAAGCCACAAAAATGTGCCCTAAATGACCAGATGACCACCGGAGGGAATTGGGGATGACCTCCTCTTACTCCCCCAGTGGTCACTAATCCCTACCCACCCTATTAAAAAAATTTTTTTTTAATATTTTTTTCCAGCCTCAAATATCATACCCAGCTCCATGACAGCAGTATGCAGGTCCCTGGAGCAGTTTTAGTGGGTACAGTGCACTTCAGGCAGCTGGACCCAGGCCCATCCCCCCCTACCTGTTACACTTGTGGTGGTAAATGTGAGCCCTCTAAAACCCACCACAAACCCACTGCACCCACATCTAGGTGCCACCCTTCATCCCTAAGGGCTATGGTAGTGGTGTACAGTTGTGGGGAGTGGGTTTTTGGGGGGCTCAGCACACAAGGTAATGGAGCTATGCACCTGGGAGCAATTTCTGAAGTCCACTGCAGTGCCCCCTAGGGTGCCCGGTTGGTGTCCTGGCATGTCAAGGGGACTAGTGCACTACGAATGCTGGCTCCTCCCATGACCAAATGGCTTGGATTTGGTCGTTTCTGAGATGGGCGTCCTCGGATTCCATTATCGCCGAAAATCGGGGACAACCATCTCTAAGGATGACCATCTCTAAGGTTGACCTAAATTTCTCGATTTGGGCGTCCCTGACTGTATTATCGAAATGAAAGATAGACACCCATCTTGTTTCGATGATGGTTTCCCCGCCCCTTCGCTGGGACATCCTGCGAGGATGTCCTCAGGAAAACCTGGGCACCCCTTTCGATTATGCCCCTCCACGTATGCTCTGCATTTAGGTATTTTTAAATTAATTAACCATCATTTTTAAAACTCTCTCCCTCTCAGCTTTTTATTCTCCGACATTTTATATTCAATTTTACACCTGTTATTTTGGTCTTTTGACTGGGTAGATGGATATTTATAAAATGTCACAGACTGGTGTTACAATGTGCATATTTATAAAGTACAGTTACTTGGTAATTTATAACTCTGAGAATTGTACTTTCGTTATTCTCAACCTATTCTTGGAATGCTTTTGTGCTTTATGCTTAGCTGGGCTCCCCTTATTCCAAATGAATACCCTATCACAAGGCGCACACACTGGAACAAAATGTGTTCTAGTCATGTCTTAGAAACTGCTCCAGTTCCTAATGTAGCAGATTCTTCATTTTCAGCAGATTTCCAATGCTGCCCAAGCAGTTTTCTCTGGCTTTGTTATCTCCCAGATTGGCTCCATAAATCTGTGCCATTAGCTGCAAATCTGTCAAGCACTTAGCTAAGACCATTAGGAGAATTTGGCCAAAGATTGGGCCTCTCAGGGTCTCTAAATTCATCTCAAGCATATTTGTTATAGATAGGCAATTGATCCGATCCGCAAGCTCCAAGATGGAAATGATAAAAGCAGATCAGTGATAGATAGATATAGACTTTTATTCGTGCAAATAGCAATCTCCTTGCATCGCCCGTCGCTGGCCGTGTTTCGCTCAAAAAGGGCTGCCTCAGGGGCTACAAACCAGTAGATTAAATTAAAAACAACGAATTAATTACTACTACTATTTAGCATTTATAAAGTGCTACAAAGCATACGCAGCGCTGTACTTGTTTATTGATTTTATATTATACCTGTTTTTATTTTTTAATTAATTTGTTGTTTTTAATTTAATCTACTGTTTTGTAGCCTCTGAGGCAGCCCTTTTTGGGTGAAACACAGCCAGTGTCGGACGATGCAAGGAGATTGCTATTTGCACAAATAAAAGTCTATATATATCTATCACTGATCTGATTTTATCATTTCCATATTTGTTATAGATATCCTGAAAATCTGACTGGCCGTGGGGTCACCAGGCAGGGCCGGTCTTAGGCAGAGGCGACCAAGGCGACCGCATAGGGCCCCGCGCCTAAGGGGGCCCCGAACGGCGCGCCTAAGGGGGCCCCGTGCAGTGCCTCAACTCTGCCTCGTTCATGCCTCCGCTCCTCGCCTTAGTCACCTGAGATGATCCCCATTCCCGCGGCTCGGACACTCCGCTCCCGCCACCACCGGCGCGGCACCCACCCCCGGCTTGGGCCCGCTGAGCCCGCTGTCAGCTCCCGAGTCCCCAGACCCCGGCAACTAACTGAGCGATGCCAGCGAGCCAGCCCAGGCAGCGACGACCCCAACGGCAACGACAGACAGTTGCAGCGCGACGGCTCACCTCCAGGCTCCAGCTTCCCGCTCAATGTCCCGCCTTCTGATGTATTTCCTGTTTCCAGACGCGAGGGCGGGAGTCACTGAGCAGGAAAAGCTGGAGCTTGGTCGGAGGTAGTGAGGACATGAGGTGAGCCATCGTTGCTGACGCCAACAGTTGTGCACTTATGCCAAATCGAAATCGGATTCCATGCAGGCAGGAAGATCAGGAGAAGTGTCTCTCTCATCTAACGACGCTTGCGGCCGGTGCAAGGGTTGGAAATGTCTGCCTCCCTGAGAGGGATTTGGCACAACAACATTAGTTGCTAGAGAAGCTGAGCAAGTAAGATCTTCTGGCTTGGAAGAGGCTGTTTCTAACATATCTGGGTTATTTTCACATAGATCTGCAGATATTTCCCCTGCTTCCAGTAATTAATGATATGACACCTCGAATTAATCATTTGGAAGCTAGACTGCAATCACAGGAAGAAAAGATTACTAAGCTAAAATCTGAGAATGTAAATCATGAAGTAGCAAAATCTGATATAAAGTACGTACAATCAGTTCAAACTATTTAGTAACTGATGTGGCTACTTGCCTCTCTGGTTTGGTGGGTTACAGAGTAATAGGGGAATTTGAAAGTACTGGATCTTTTCTTAATATTTTTCCTTTATTCTCCTTTGTTATCAGAATTGGAACTACTAATTGTAGTGGACTTTTTGTACAAGTTTAGCTTCATTTGTCTTTATTTGAAATTTCATAAATAAAAAAATGTTCTAAAAATGGAATAATCTTATCAATGGGGTGGAGCTAGGGTGGGGGCGGAGCTAGGGTGGGGGCAGGGCTAGGGTGGGCGGGGCTAGGATGGGGCCCCACCAAATTGGTCTGCATAGGGCCCCGCACTTGCTAAGACCGGCCCTGTCACCAGGGCAGGTTTGGGAACCCAGCAGCAACCATTTTGGTCCTATGGAAAACCAGATTTTTTGCTGGCTGTGATACCTCTTACTGGATAATGCGACCACCAGGCACAGATGATGATCCACATGACTTTTCCAGGTCACACAGGCAGAACCATCCTGAGGGGGATGGTGAATGGGCTCATCTTTTGGGGGCACAAGACTTCAATATCACATCACCCCATTCCAGTGCTATCCTTTGCTCTTCCTCTCCCCCCATGCATCCATTCTGTGATCCATTTCCCCTTCCTTTCTTCCAGCAGAAGGAAAATAACACTTCTTAAGCACATCTGCTGATTCCTCTACTGGCTTCAGTGTGTCAAACACATATATAAGCAGTGCTCTTCCACTGTTGGCAGAAAGCATAGCAGAGGAACAGAGTCTGGGCTGAAGAAAAGGTGGAGGGCAGAAAAGTGTGTATGCATAAGGGGAAGATGGGTGCTGAACCCTGCTCTTTCTCCACATCAGCCCTGCACACAAGTCCTTAAATTAGGAAGCATTTGTAAAATTGTTCTGTGTGCTCATAAAAGCCCATCTTTTTAACAAATAAGATACATGCAGTGCCGTTCCTTGGTCAGCTGCCACCGGGGGCGGATTGCCACTGTGCACTCCCCCTCCCGGGTTCAGCACGACACACCCCCAGGTGCATACGACACCCTCTGGCATATCACCTCCAAGCCCACCCCCCCATGGTGCATTCTTCTTACCTGCTGGGGTGCTGGGAGCAGCTGTGTGGCTGTCGGCTCCAATGGTTCCCTGCTCCCTTTGCCCTAGAACAGGAAGTAACAGCAGAGGAAGCAGGGAACCAGCAGAGCCAGCAGCCGTGCAGCTGCTCCCTGTACCCCTCCTGCGGCGTGCACCCGGGGCAGACCGCCCCCACCGCCCGCCCTCGGTACGCCACTGGATACATGTACTTCTTCTCTCTAGAGGCCATGCCCTAGCTGTTCTACATCGGATATATCAAAGTAAGACTAACTATGCTCAATATGAATCAGTGGAGAAGCATTCTAATTAGCCTATTACCAGGAATGCAGGTTGAACTTTCAGAAGAGTAACTGCTTCTTTCTGCTCCAGAATGGAAGAACTAAAGGAAACAAGAAGGATTATCATAAAGACAACTTTTGACTGGATCATACTTACCGTTCCTCTCTGCTCTGGCCTACACAAACTCTGCCCCCAAATCTGGGGGCCGGATTACTGCATGATCGCTGCCGGACCTGAAAGCCAATTCCACAACTTGTACTGCATTGGGCCCATGAGGACCATGGTGTCCACGCTCCATTTCTGTGGAAGTAGGGGAAGGAGATGGGAAAAATGAGTGGCTCTTTTAGAAATGTCCCTTTTTTGCCCATCTTGCTTTGCCAAATCCAAGAATGTTGAATCAATATGCAGTGACAACAGCTAAGTCTAGTCAGTAAGTCAGCCTAGAAACCATATCAAGTGGTTCATTTTCCATTGGTCTTTCCCTTTCCAAGAGTAAATACTAGTATTGGGCAATAGGTTTCTCCTTTATCCTCACTGTTCCATGCCATGTTCCACCTTGTCTGGTCATACCAGTGGTGAAATGACTATTGGGCGGGCTGCCATATATGTATACCAAGTCATCAAACTAGCAGCAGTACAATTACATTGTCAAATGCAACCTCTCCCTAGACCAGCCCCTGGTCATCATCACATTCTTTAACTTGGCATCTAATGTTAGGTGCCAAATGCGTGCATATGTTATAGATCAGCTCAATGCAGGAATTCACTTCCCCTTGAGCTGAGGTTGATTTCACAGTACTTGAAATTTCCAAAATTGTTAAAAAACATTTATTTTCCATATATCTGAGTAAAGTTGTTAAAAACATATTTATTTTCTATATGTTTGAATTGATGCTGGATGCTCTTTAATCTTAGTATATTGCTCATCTGTTTAGGAAGTTGTTACTTTTTAGGGTTAGTTGAAATAGTCTATGATGAATTTTAAAGCTTATTCTGTATGTTATGTATGTATTTATTTATTTAAACCACTTTTAACCCATTTATAAGCGGTTTCCATACAAACATGCATACTAAAATACAAAAATAACAAATAACAAAATACATTTTCATTAACATGAAGAGCTGCCATTACAAAGTCTCCAAACCTGCATTGCCTATCAGAAAAAAGCTTGTACAAAAAGCTGTGTTTTAACAGTTTCTTAAATTGTTGAGTACTACTGCTTCTATGCAACTGACCGGGCAAGGCATTGCACATAAGCGTTCCTGCAATTGAAAAAGCTGTACTCACCCCATGCGGACTACTACGATAGTATCTTCATTGGTTGCAAAGCCCACATTCTAAAAAAACTCCAAATCGCCCAAAACACGGCAGCCAGACTCATTTTCGGTAAATCACGATTCGAAAGTGCAACACCTCTCCGGGAAAAACTCCACTGGCTCCCCATTAAAGAACGAATACACTTCAAAGTCCACACACTGATCCACAAGATCCTCCACGGAGAATCTCCAAGTTACATGACCAACCTAATCGACCTTCCAGCCAGGAACAGGTCCAAATCCTCGCGAACATATCTCAATCTTCACTTGCCTAATTGCAAAGGTCTCAAATACAAAACCTACTATGCATCCAACTTCTCCGTTATAGGCAGCCAACTTTGGAACGCCATTCCAAGATTCATCCGAACAACAAACGAACATCTACGCTTCCGAAAGCTGCTGAAAACATACCTCTTCAAACAAGCCTATCCAAACAACCCAACTTAAGTTATGACTCTAACCCACACCACTAACATTAAACATACCTCAATCCTTCCCCCACATCTCTTCCTTTTACCCTTCTCTACACAACTGTATTATCTAAGTGACACTTTTTACCCATACATTGTATTACCTCTTTGATACTTTGTACCCTCAAATTGTGTTATCCCTGTGATACTCTGTACCTATACATTGTAAGTCGCACTGAGCCTGTTATCGAGCGGGGTAGAAATGCTATAAATAAATAAATAAATAAATAAATAAATAAATGCTCGGGTAGTTACCCAATGCACAGAATATACCAAATACAAAATTCAAAGATTTAGTAAAATCAGTTCTTAAAGACCTTCCAGATGAAAACAGAAGGTCTTTTTAACAAGAACCACTTGATAAATGAGAGTTAAAACCTTATACTAGCAACCAGTGAAGTTGTTTCAACATTGGTGTTATATGTTCAAGTTTAGAGATGCCAGCAACCAATCTAGCAGCTGCATTCTGTACTATGTGTAATGCTTAAAGCCCATACTCTGGAACACCCAAGTAGAAAGAGTTACAGTAATCTACTTTTAGACAAAACCATCACTTGAATAACACTCCAAAAGTCAACTGGACATAACATAGGTTTTAAATGAAACGACATCTGCAGTTGATGAAAGGCTGACTGAGCCACAAGCACAATTTAACCTTTCGTTGAAAGCTCAGAATACAAAATCACAACCAATATCTTTATCTCCTTTCCATGGGCGTAGATTGGGGGGGGCGAGGGGGGGCATTGCCCCCCCAAACGAGTCGCACCGGCGAACTGGCAGGGCTTAATTGTGTCTTCCCCGCCGGCGCTGCCTCAGTCCCTGACTCCCTGCAGCATTTTTGTCCGTCGCCGTCAGCGCTGCCATTCATTCTCACAGGCAGCCTCGTTCCCGCTCCCCTTTGCCGCTTCCACTCCTCCGACCGGCTCTCTCTGATGCACTTCCTGTTAAACAGGAAGTGCATCAGAGAGAGCCGGAGGACGCGGCAAAGGGGAGCGGGAACGAGGCTGCCTGTGAGAATGAATGGCAGTGCTGACGGCGACGGACAAAAATGCTGCAGGGAGTCAGGGACTGAGGCAGTGCCGGCGAGGAAGAGCGAGGCAGCATGCTGGCTGGTGGCAGGGAGAGACAGTCACAGGAGCACTGTTGAGGTGATGGGGTAATGCTAGGTAGAGGTGAGCAAGAGAGGTGGGGAATGTTGGTGGGGGGAGATGCATGGGGGAGAGAGAGGGAGAAATAATACTGGATGTGGAGGAGGAGGGAGGGACAGCAAGAGAAAAGGTGAAATGTTGGAACATGGAAGTGGGAGGGAGGGAGACAGAGAGAGATGCTGTATGGGGATGGGAGAGATGCTAAAAGGGGAAGGAAGAGAACGAAAGAGATAGATGTTGGGCCCAGGGTGCAAGGAAGGGAGATACTGAGAGTGATGTGGGCAGTGGGAGAGAAGAAGGAGGGAAGAGAGTTTGTACATGGGGATGGATGAGAGGGAGGGATAGATATACATTAGAGGGGAAAGAGAAAAAGAGGGAGATTGTGGATCCAGGGACAGAAGGGAGTGAGGGAGAAATGCTGGACAATTGGAGGGAGGGGAGAGAGAGAGGAAGAAATGCTGGACCACAGGGAGGGGGGGGGGGGCTGGAAGATACTGGGGTGTGGATGTGTGTGTGGAAGGGACAGGGAGATATTAGGCTACAAGGGGAGAAAGGGAGCAGGCGTGCTGGGCTAGAAGGTTGGAGGGAGGAAGATGCTGCAAATGGTGGAACTATTTGGGAGAGGCCAAAGGGGAGGTGGGAAGGAAACAAATGAGAGGATGATAGTGATGGGGGGGGGGGGGCAGAAATGTGGTAATGGAGAATTGATTAAAGATGAAAGGAAATGGAAGGTTGGAGGAAGGACTGAGAAGAGGAATGGGGCAGCTAGTGGGTGAGAGAAGGAAATGGAATTTGATAGCTGAAAACTAAAAAGGAGAAGGATGAGGACGAGGGTGAAATTTAAGTGAACAGAGAGGCAGCAAAGAAAAAAAAACAGAGGAAACAGCTAAAAAAGAAATAATGTGTCAAAGGTAGGTGTAGTGAAGGAATGGAATAAGACAGGAGAGAAGAGAAAAGACAAATGGACAGCAAGCAGTTGAAGGAGAATTAGCAGAAAGACAAGAAAAGAGGAAACTGGAACCAGCATGATTGAACAGTAAAATGTCCAGACAACAAAGGTACAAAAAAGTATTTTATTTTGAATCTATTAAATGGAATATCAAATGGAAAGAAGATACTGCATAAAACAGAAGACACTGGGACCAAAGCGAATAGAAAAACTAAATGATCAGACAACAAAGGTAGAAAAAAGTATTTTATTCAGAATTTATTAATTGGAATATGTCAGCTTTCTGTGAAATTTTGCATGTAAGTTTCAATTTTTCTGGTATTGCTGCATGCTGAGTCTGACATCGAGTTAACTTTCCAGTTCAGTATTTTGCCTTCATATTTTTTGCTTTCTAGTTCCTTGTGTCATGTCTGTTGTGTCATGTGTTTTTCACGAGGTAGTGTATTGGTGTTTTAGAGCCTGGTGTAAATACAGTTCTGCCTTTTCACGCATAAGGTTGCAGCTCATCCTGTCCTTGGAATTAGTGCTGTTATGGTTTAGTAAGGTTATGAGTGTGTTTTTGCACAGGTTTGTGTATAGTGTGTTGCAGTGGAGAGATTGTGTGTTGGCTTTACTGAGGTGGCACCAAAACATCAGAAAGGGTGTAGAGCCTAAATCATGACACACTACCTCTTGAAGGATCTACATATAGAGCTTATGCATTTCTAAGGTCAACACTGGCATGGTATGGGAAAAGGGGTGGGGAAATACTACTGGAGTGGAAGAAGGAAAGAAGGAAGGGAGAAAGAGCTGGCTTGATATCTCATACATATTCATTATGGTTATTCCCAAAAAAAGCCAGCTTTTTTTCCCTTCCTTCCTTCCTCCATATTAGCATATTCATTTGCATATGTATATATGCAAATGAATATGCTAATATGCTCCGCCCCCTCCTTTGCCCCCCCAAATGAAACAGTCAAACTACGCCTATGTCTCCTTTCATACTGGTACATCAATTTCTCCCACACGAATAGCCGAAGGCCAACAATCATCCATTACTCTTCCTACAATAAAAATGTCATATTTCCCCACATTCAAAGTCAACTTATTAGTTGTCATCCATTTTACAAATATCATTCATATAAGAAGTCAATCACACAGATAACTCCTCATCTAATGATTCTGATACTTCACACAATGGGACCATATACAGTAAATATTAAACAGGAGCGCAGACAAAGCTGACCCTGTGGAACCCCTCTCAACACAGGAATGGATTTAGAGACCCCCTCCATCACTTTGCACAAATAAAGCACGGTCTGACAAATAGGAAGGAGGCAAACCAATCACATACCTTACCTGCTATTCCCAACTTCCGTAACCTTGCCAATAATATAGACCCATCAATAGAGTCAAAAGCAGATGACACATCCAAAGAAATCGGACAAAAAACATTGATTTCTATCCACCTCACTCCTCAAAATATCAACAGTAGAAATGAATAATGTCTCCACACTTTGGGCCTTTCCAAATCCATATTGAAATTTGTGCAAACAATCATTCACATCCACAAAGTCTTCAAGTTGTTGCAAAACTGCCTTCTCAATTACATTCCCCAAAAAAGGGACCACAGAAATAGATCTATAACTACCCATACTATCAGAATCTAATTTCTCATTTTTAGCTTGCTTACAAACAACTGGAAGCTCACCCTCTATAACAGACCTATTCATAATATATGTCAAATGTAAAGCGATTTTATCTGCCATTTGACAAATGACTCCAGACAAACAAGGATCTGACAACGATCGTTTAGGTTTAATCATAGAAACCATTCTTACCATCTCCTGAACCCTAACCTCCTCAAACCCAACCCATTTAGATGCCACAACCTGCAAATCCTGATATTTCTCTTGATTTTCACAATCACCCACCCTCCTCTCCAGTGCAACCATCTTATCCATCAATAAAATCTGATTAAGCTATAGCATCAGGCCCAGTCTTCATACATTTATCATCATATCCATTGACCAAGTACTTCCCTGTACAATACAACTCCTGTGGTCCATTCAAAACCCCCGGCACCCGCTTCCTAAAATAGTCATTTCTCATCCACTCACACATTTGTAACTATCATAATCGTCTGCATCATAAGATTTCCTCCATTTCCTCTCAGCCTGCCTTAATTCTCTTCTGACTTGCCTAATTGGTTCAGTTCTCCATGGGCATGGTGTATAATCATTCCTTCCTACCACCTTTTCATAGATTTCACCACATTTAGAGCTGGCCTAGTCTCTTTTATATTGTAATCTGCATTGATCCAGAATATGGTTTGTAGTGGAATATAAATGTTATTGTATTATTATATCAGTGGGGTCAATAATTGGCAGTTATGCATGTAAGCACTAGGCACCATTCTATAATGTATATGCCAAAGTTGCTCACTGTGTAACTGCGAGGGGGGCGTACATGTGGGTGAAGCCCAGGCAGGTCTGTTATAGAATCAGTGCTATGCAAGGAGGTTTAATTGACAGGAGATGGCATCACATGACAAGACTGAAGCCATAGCCACCATCTTGATACACTCAAACCAAAGCAACCTATTGGTCCATGCCAAGCCATGCATAGGCAATCCTTATCTCTAATAAGCGTTTGCTATTGTTTTGAGTGACTCAATATGGCAGTAAGCGCCGCCTACTGGCTTCAGGCCAGATAATGGGCCAAGCAAGCTCCCGCAGTCTCCTGTCAATTAAACCTCCTTGGTGCTATGTACACACCTACATCTTGCCACTAAGTTATGGACTTGCTCCCATGTTGTGAGAAAAATGGGATTTTCCAAGTCATATGCAGAAGACACATCTGGGGTAATACTCAAAGCCATGTGCTTGGAGAACGGCCGCTGTTAACAAGTTAAATGGTTTAGTTGGGCTTTTCCACGGCTCACAGACCACCTCAGCACTATTTTGAATAGTACCTGGCAGTCCATAGGCAGAGCTGGGTGGAGTTCACAGTTATCCGATTAGCGGTGATATTCAAAAGCGAGTGAGGGGATTGGAAATGCTGCAGGGAACCCTGCAGCATTTCCAATCCCCTCACTCGCTTTTGCCTCCCTAATCTTTCACTCATTGTTTTGCTCCCCCCTCCATCACATCACTTCTCTTTCTTTCCTATTCCTTCACCCATGACCATACTGCTTGTTAAAAAGAGGTCAGTGGCAACCCAGCACCTCCAACTGTATCATCTTTTTTTTTTTTGGTTACATTTGTACCCTGCGCTTTCCCACTCATGGCAGGCTCAATGCAGCTTACATGGGGCAATGGAGGGTTAAGTGACTTGCCCAGAGTCACAAGGAGCTGCCTGTGCCTGAAGTGGGAATCGAACTCAGTTCCTCAGTTCCCCAGGACCAAAGTCCACCACCCTAACCACTAGGTCACTCCTCCACTGTTGCTACTATTTGAGATTCTACATGGAATGTTGCTATTCCACTAGCAACATTCCATGTAGAAGTCGGCCCTTGCAGATCATCAATGTGGCCGCGCAGGCTTCTGCGAGTCTGACGTCCTGCACCTAGTGAGTCTGATGGACGTCAGACTCACAGAAACAGAAGCCTGCGCAGCCTTCTACATGGAATGTTGCTAGTGGAATAGCAACATTCCATGTAGAATCTCCAATAGTATCTATTTTATTTTTGCTACATTTGTACCCTGCGCTTTCCCACTCATAGCAGGCTCAATGCGGCTTACATAGTATATACAGGTACTTATTTGTACCTGGGGCAATGGAGGGTTAAGTGACTTGCCCAGAGTCACAAGGAGCTGCCTGTGCCTGAAGTGGGAATCGAACTCAGTTCCTCAGTTCCCCAGGACCAAAGTTCACCACCCTAACCACTAGGCCACTCCTCCACACTTCTGCCTGGGGTTGGTGTCCCTTTGAACTATTCTATCTATAACTGATAGTTAGAAATTAAGAAGCCTGGAATGGGTTTGACTCTTTAATTTTTTTTGTAATCCATGAACTTAAACTAGAATGTGTGTGTGTATATGGGGGGGGGGGGGGGATTTTATAACAGTTTGATGTTATATATTGTATATGTTTTGATTTGTTTAGATTTTATTTTATGATTATTATTTAACTTTATTTAACTTGGAAATGTATTTTGTATTAGTTTTTTGGTGTTCTGTTTATGAGCCATGAGGTAGGGGGGATGTTGGGAGAGGAGTGGGTAGGGAGAGGGGATTCTCCTCCTCTTCCTTCCTACCCCAGGATTGCTTGTGAGGACCATGCGTCTAATCCAGCCTGAATCCCGCTGGGCTCCCTCAGTTGGAATCAAACTCTTAACAGTTGCCTACATTACAAGTCCAGGGTATAATATAGTTCCCTTCAAATTGGAGGGCAGCCCATCCTCTAAACATATCCCGATGCTAAGAGCAAACGCCAGAATTTTCCTCACTTAAAACGTACAAGTAAAAAAAATATCCCTGAAAAGTATTATATTTTTCTTTCTTGCATTGTCCTTTTTCCACTGTCCCCGTGTTACAGACCTGAATCTTTTCTCCTCTAGCCCTGGTTATAATTACTTATGGAGGCTGACTTTCTCTTGACCTCTCTGAATTGTCTCCTAAGTTTGCGTGGTAGCCTATAATATATCATGTTAAATTGTATTTTACTGCCACCGCGTTTTCACATGATGCGGCAGGACATTTCAATTAATGCAGCTGTTTGTCATAATAATACCACACCTTCTGGGGGAATGTCTCCTTCCCAGAACACACACACACACATCACTTCTTGTCTTATTGTTCACTTTCACATAATATGACATCATTACTCCACATAGTTATTCCAGAAAGGTGACATGAATGATTTTAATGTAAACCTCCACTGAAATAACTGAATCCCGGTTCTCTTGGTGTGCCTCAGAATTGACAATTACAACTCTGCAGGGACAAACATGAGCTCACTTCTTTTCCAGCTGGTTTTTGTTTAGATTTAGAATAGAAGCGACCTCTCTGTGCCTCTTTCTTTTTGTTCTTTATTTGCCTTAGTAAGAACAAGCGCGCTAATATTCAGCCTGGACAATCACTGTTTTTTTTTTTTAAAATGATGGATGCTGCGCCTGACTTATTCACTACCAGTGGCCAGTGCTAAATATCCGGATTCAGTGGTGACTGACGCCGCTTTCTGGATAACAGCAATATTGAGATCCTACTGGATAGTTATCCAGTTAGCAAATTGAATATCACTGCTAATCGGATAACTGTGAACTCCACCCAGCTCTGCCTACGGACTGCCCCGGTACTATTCAAAATAGTGCTGAGGAGAGAGGTGATAATGATCCCTTCATTTACCTCCCTTATCCTATTTAACGAGCGCTTTCATTTTAATTTTTTTTTTTTTGTATAAAGCGTGCTGCTAACGTTTCCAACAGAGGCTGTCTGTATATTTTGGATTGACCGGTTGTGAGTCGGGAGAAATTTAAAACTCAGACATTGTCCTGACACCCTGTCTATCAGCAGCCCTGCTTTTCTTGGCAGTCTCTCTTAGTTGTGCTTCCAGAATATTTTCTGAGCGTCTTTCCGCATTTAGATATGGAAGAAAGTGCATTTGAAGGGCAGCAGGGAAATGAGGGAGAGAGGAGCAGAAAGCTCTCCAGCGTCTGCTATTTTTATTACCGTCTGCCATATTTGACCCAAAGAGATCTCAGAAGCCCAAAGACCAGCCTGTAGGTTTGCTAATTTATGTGCTGTCAATACATATAGTACATTCTCCAAGTATGGGAATATAAAAGTAGACACATATACTAAGGAATCCAAACTTACACAACAATCATTAAAAAAAACAACAAAAAAAGCAGGTATACACAGAGGCGGGTCTCTATCCCTCAGGTTCTGCAATCTAGAATGAAGCAGAAGAGTGACAGAATATGTCCTGTATTACCTACAACCTTCTTCATGACATGTTACATCAAAATGTGAATAAATGCAAACTACAAAAGCAGAAGCTACCATTTCAATACTCCACTGCATCTGTTACAGCTTTACTCCAGGAGGAATTCTGTACCAAAAAAAAAAAAAAATTCCGCAAAATTGATTTGTAATGTGTGTGTGCAGAATTCCCCTATAATAAGGGCTAGCATTTCCCCCAGGCATGAAATATCTCACCACCACCATAGTTTCCCATGCACTTTCATGTAGTCATAAGTACATAAGTAATGCCACACTGGGAAAAGACCAAGGGTCCATCGAGCCCAGCATCCTGTCCACGACAGCGGCCAATCCAGGCCAAGGGCACCTGGCAAGCTTCCCAAACGTACAAACATTCTATACAATCAAGCCATTGTGACATCACTAATGAGGTTGGCTCTTATTGGTGGAATGAGCCACTATGACATCACAATAGGTTAAATCACTGCTCTATGTAATAAAAGTGAGCCAAGTAGAGGACATAAGTACATAAGTAATGCCACACTGGGAAAAGACCAAGGGTCCATCGAGCCCAGCATCCTGTCCATGACAGCGGCCAATCCAGGCCAAGGGCACCTGGCAAGCTTCCCAAACGTACAAACATTCTATACAATCAAGCCATTGTGACATCACTAATGAGATTGGCTCTTATTGGTGGAATGAGCCACTATGACATCACAATAGGTTAAATCACTGCTCTATGTAATAAAAGTGAGCCAAGTAGAGGACATAAGTACATAAGTAATGCCACACTGGGAAAAGACCAAGGGTCCATCGAGCCCAGCATCCTGTCCACGACAGCGGCCAATCCAGGCCAAGGGCACCTGGCGAGCTTCCCAAACGTACAAACATTCTATACATGTTGTTCCTGGAATTGTGGATTTTGCCCAAGTCCATTTAGTAGTGGTTTATGGACTTGTCCTTTAGGAAACCGTCCAACCCCTTTTTAAACTCTGCTAAGCTAACCGCCTTCACCACGTTCTCCAGCAACGAGTTCCAGAGTTTAATTATGCGTTGGGAGAAGAAACTTTTTCTCCGATTTGTTTTAAATTTAGTACACTGTAGTTTCATCGCATGCCCCCTAGTCCGAGTATTTTTGGAAAGCGTGAACAGACGCTTCACATCCACCTGTTCCACTCCACTCATTATTTTATATACCTCTATCATGTCTCCCCTCAGCCGTCTCTTCTCCAAGCTGAAAAGCCCTAGCCTCCTTAGTCTTTCTTCATAGGGAAGTCGTCCCATCCCCGCTATCATTTTAGTCGCCCTTCGCTGCACCTTTTCCAATTCCACTATATCTTTCTTGAGATGCGGCGACCAGAATTGAACACAATACTCAAGGTGCGGTGGCACCATGTAGGGATATAACAGCATTATAACATCCTCACACCTGTTTTCCATACCTTTCCTAATAATACCCAACATTCTATTCGCTTTCCGAGCCGCAGCAGCACACTGAGCAGAAGGCACGCACACACACACACCTCATCCACATTTTTCCAGCCCCCTTCCTGCACCCACATACCATCCCCCCTCTCTGCATCCACACTGCATCCACCTTTTTTCCAGATCCCTCCCTGCACCCACATTCCAACCCCCCTACCTGAACCCACCCGCCAATTACATTTTTTCAGACTCCCCCCCTCCCCCGCACACACACTCACCGGTCCAGCGTGATAGGAGGAGGAAGAGGAGCTGCCGAGCCATACATTGGGTTGCTTTCTGCTCTTCTGCCGTCCTGGGCCCGACTGTTCCTTTGATCCACGAAGGCCTCCGTACAGCCACGCAGCTTAATGGAATTGTCACAGCAGAGGAGGAAGACGCCTGACGTGCAACTGTGCAGCTTCTTCTCCTACGTGCTGGACCAGTGAGTGTGAACGTAAAGTGGGAGTTACTTTCCGGTGGCCGGTATCTGTGCCGCTCTGCCTGCAAAGGCAGACTCCACAGAATTGTGCACCGGAAAGGCAGAATTCTACGCAGCCTGCGAAGGTGGGGAATCCCGGGCAAATTCTGCATTGCGCAGTAGCACAAAATTCCCCAAGGGGTAAAGTTACAACTCTACAGTGATGTCCCGGGACATTCGAATGCGCCAAACCCCTCCGAGAAAAGCTGCACTGGCTTCCAATCAAAAGAACGTATTGCTTTCAAAATCTGCACCCTGGTTCATAAACTTTTCTACAGCGAAGCCCCGGGATACGTGACAGACCTCATAGACCTGCCAACCAGAAATGCAACAGGATCAACACGAACGTACCTAAATCTCCACTACCCAAGCTGCAAAGGACTCAAATACAAATCAACCTATGCATCCAGCTTTTCCTACATAAGCACACAACTATGGAACGCATTACCAAAAGCCGTGAAAACAACTTATGATAACCCCTAACTTCTGGAAATCATTAAAAACCAACCTGTTCAAAAAGGCATACCCCACCGACCCAACTTAAATGCCTGTACCCTGCAACACAACCAAACCAAAGCTCGTAATGGACATATAACAACTCTTCCTCTCTACGATTCCCTAATGTGTCTGTACACATGAACCTTATTCTATCACAACATTACTGTATTTGTTCATATCGGAATTGGTGAACGCCTTTACGGTACTATGTAAGCCACATTGAGCCTGCAAATAGGTGGGAAAATGTGGGCTACAAATGTAACAAACTAATTTACTATAATAAAACTCACCCTCAACGTTCTGAGGACACTGACGTCAGTGAAGCCAAGCCACTGACTTCAGTTCCTTCAGGTTCATGGTGGTGAAGCCACCGGGCCCCGCCCTCGCGTCAAACGTCATGACATCGAGGGCGGAGCAAACGTTGAGGGTGAGTTTTATTACTGTGCCTGTACTCCGCCCTCGCGTCAAAACGCGATGACGTCGAGGGCGGCCCAGGAAAATCGCCACCCACACAGAGCTACGACAACGCTAACAGCGGCAGCGCACGAACCAGCTACGACCGCGACGAGCAACGGGGCGGCCCAGGAAAATCGCCACTGTTCTCCGAATGTGAGTCACCCCCCCCACCCCCCCAAAAAAAGCTAGCGCCCGTTTCATTGCTCTGAGAAACGGGCCTTCTTTCCTAGTAAATAAATAAAATAAAATTATAGGAGAGCAGTGATATAGCTGTTTATGGAAAACTTGTTGTCGAAAGCCTCATTTTAGTCTGGTTTCCAGGTGTGGTGAATAAAAATATGTGACGTTAAAGTATTTTCTTAAAACATTTTGTAAAAGAATGAACCTATCTATCATCTTGAATTGCAATCGTACTCAATATATCACCTTTCAGGCCTGCCAATCAAAGTGGAGGAGTGGCCTAGTGGTTAGGGTGGTGGACTTTGGTCCTGGGGAACTGAGGAACTGAGTTCGATTCCCACTTCAGGCACAGGCAGCTCCTTGTGACTCTGGGCAAGTCACTTAACCCTCCATTGCCCCATGTAAGCCGCATTGAGCCTGCCATGAGTGGGAAAGCGCGGGGTACAAATGTAACAAAAATAAAATAGATACTATTGGAGATTCTACATGGAATGTTGCTACTATTGGAGATCCTAAATGGAATGTTGCTATTCCACTAGCAATATTCCATGTAGAAGGCTGCGCAGGCTTCTGTTTCTGTGAGTCTGACGTCCTGCAGGACGTCAGACTCACAGAAGCAGAAGCCTGCGCGGCCATGTTGGTGATCTGCAAGGGCTGACTTCTACGTGGAATGTTGCTAGTGGAATAGCAACATTCCATGTAGAATCTCCAATAGTAGCAACAGTGGAGGAGTGGCCTAGTGGTTAGGGTGGTGTCACTTCAACTCTCAGTGGCCATTTTGAATCAGTGCCAAGATCACGAACAGGAAGGATGCATGCAGGGCAGCGCTCTGGGCAGGCTCTTTCCTGCCCCGAAGGCAGAAGAGGTCACTAAACCACCAGGGCAGTAGAAAGTAAGGGGAGGGGAGGCTAGCAATCTGCCCATTTGCCATTGAAATCAAATCCGCCCCATTTTCAGAACATGGCCAGTCCACATTCAGTCAGATCTGCACATATGGTTCATTAATCAGCTTAATTTGCATGATTTAGTAATTCTGAAAACCAGATTGGATCCTGGTCATCAAGGATTGGATTTGCACAACCCTATCCTACACTTGTCTCTGGTCATCTCCATCTCATGCCTTTACTCCTGCCCTCTGTACCCGTTAGAAACCTAGCTGTACTCCGCTACTGTTTTGGTCTTTCCCACCTCCACTGGCATCTATACGATAATGAGTGGAATGGAACGGGTCAATGTGGAGCGTCTGTTTATGATTTCCAGAAATACTAGGACAACGGGGCATGCGATGAAGCTGCAGTGTGGTAAATTTAAAACGAATCGGAGGAAAAATTTCTTCACTCAACGCGTAGTTAAATTCTGGAATTCGCTGCCGGAAAAGGTGGTTAAGGCGGTTAACTTAGCGGACTTCAAAAAAGGGTTGGACAGCTTCCTGGAGGAAAAAGCCATATAATGTTATTGAATGGATGAGGGAATACAGTATTTCTAGGATGGGTGGGACAAATTGCTTGTTCTTTTGGCCGCTGTCGGTGACAGGGTGCTGGGCTCGATGGACTCTTGGTCTGTCCCAGCATGGTGATGCTTATGTACTTATGTACTGCTCTCTCTCTGCAAAGGAGGAGTAGAGGAGTAGCCTAACGGTTAGTGCAGTGGGTTCAATTCCCACTGCAGCTTGATCTTGCCAAGTCACTTAGGGGTCCTTTTACTAAGGTGCGCTGAAAAAAGGCCTGCAGTAGTGTAGGCATGGGTTTTGGGTGCGTGCAGATCCAGTTTTCAGCACACCTGCAAAAAATGCCTTTTTAAAAAGATTTTTGCCAAAAATGGACGTGTGACAAAATAAAAATTGGCACGCGTCCATTTTGGGTCTGAGACCTTACCGTCAGCCATTGACGTAGTGGTAAGGTCTCTCACATTAACTGTGCGGTAATCGCCTATGAACATCAAGTCGGAGTTACTGCCTGATTTTTGACACGCGCCAGGCGGTAACTCCAAATTGCCGTGCGTTGGGTGCAAAAACTTAGATTGTAAGCTCTCTAGGCACAGAGAAAGTATCTGCTGTGTATATCTAGTAGCGCTACAGAAATGATTAGTAGAGAGGTGTTTTTCCTACTTTTTCTTTTAGCCTCTCCCTAAAGTAGTGGTTCTCATCCCAGTCCTCAGGGCACACCCAGCCAGTTGGGTATTCAGGATATTCACAATGATAATCTCCTTCCATTTCCCTCATTTTCTGAGCCTTTATTCAGGTTTTTTTTTTCCCTTCCAACTTCTCCCGTCTGGAAAGGCAGAGCAGAAACGTACCTTGAGCAATTGGCAATCTCAATCCTGGGTCCTTCACAGCCACGACCTCCACAGCGGGGGTGAGGGCTATCACATGCCCTGGATCTGCAAGTACATGAACCTGAGCTGTCACCATCAAAGTGTTCACATGGTTGCCATGGAGACCACAACCCAAAACCACCATCTGTAGTCAGGTTCCTCACCTAATTAAAAGAAAAACATCATTACGGTAGGCTCATTTACCTATAGATAAGTGATCCAACTGCCAAGCACAGCTGAGATCAGAAGGGAGAGGAGGCTCAGAGAGAACATGCATACAGAAGGAGATAATCCGGGGGAAAATGTGATTTTGTCTGCGGAAATCCCAAAGGCAATGGCCGCTGCTAATCAGCAACTCTTAATTTACAAACCAAAGCCTGCTGTACAATGGACGTAAAAAGCTATTTATTTAATCAAGGTTTAAGACTTCCTGATTTTTCAAGATGCAATTACTCAGTAAGCAGGTACCTGACAGGCTGAATGATGATGTTATATAACCCCTCACTCGTTACCCTGCTAAGATTCTTTATACTCTGTGGACTAAACAAGGGCGGGACAAACTTCAGGTTGCCAACAAAAGTTGATGTTGCACTGGGACTCCAGTCTGCTCCGTCTCCTCTCAGTCACTCCCACTCACTCTCTCTCTGTATTGTTAATGGATAAATGCTTGGAAATCAAGAAGTCTGTTTTGGCACACGTCTGCTACGCGCATCTGAAAAATAATTTTTATTTTCTAGCGTGCATAACAGACTCGCACCAAGTGGCATTTGGCACGTGTAGGTCATTACCGCGTGAGTCTTTACGGCTAGGTCAATGGCTGGCGGTAAGGTCTGAGACCCAAAATGGGCGCGCGGCAATTTTCATTTTGCTGCATGTCCATTTTAGGCAAAAATTTTTAAAAAAGGCCTTTTTCACAGGCGCGCTGAAAAATGGATTGGCGCGAGCCCAAAACCCGCGCCTGTACTACCACAAGCCATTTTTCAGCATGCCTTTGTAAAAGGATCCCATAGAGAGGCCCATTCCACGAGTGACAGAAATGAAATTACCGCAAGAGCCTCGTGGTAACTCCATTATGGCACACGTTGGGCATGCGTAGACGCTTACGCGGCTTAGTAAAAAGCACCCCTTTGTGGTCAAGGTGACACATGCTGCTAGCGTGGTTAGTGTTCAGAGATCTGTAGCGGTCCAACTTGTTCTGTTTTCCCGGTGGGAAGTAAGTTTATTTATTTATTTATTGGGATTTATTAACCGCCTTTATGAACAGATTCACCCAAGGCGGTGTACAGCAGCTCCAGTCTAACATAAAACGTATAATTTTGTTGACAACGTAACAATAGTAAAATGACCAAATATAAACATAAATACAATAAATGAGGTAAACTTGGAAATAAGATGCCAGTACAATACAAACAATGCCATAATAGACAGCATGGAAGAATATGCAAATGACATAGATATAATACAATGTCAGTATAATACCAATGAAACATCTAATAAGCAAGCGACAGAACATTCAAATAGCATAGGTATGATGCTAATCATTTTCTGTGTAGCTGAGGAGCCAAGTGCAGATGTATAGATGGAGACAAGATGGGTAGTACAGAGAGTCAACTGAGATAAGTAGATGGATGGCTAAACTCAAGGCAAAATCTTTGTACAGCTAAGCAAGATATGAGAAACTGGTCCAAGTTACAGCAGGGGCGTATCTGGACTCTGGCGGTAGGAGGGGCCAGAGCCAGAGGGCGGGGGCACATTTTAGCCCCCCCCTGGCACCACCGATCCCCCCCCCCCCGCCATTTCCAGACCCCCCCGCCAATGCCAGACCCCCCCTCGCCACCAATGACACTCTCCACCCCCTCCCGCCGCCGCCAACCCTCCCCCCGCTGCTGTCACTTACCTTTGCTGGCGGGGGACCCCAACCCCCCGCCAGCCGAGGTCCTCTCTTCCATGCAGGCTGCAAGTTGCAATGCTTCCCGTTCTTCTGAGTCTGAGGTCCTGCACGTACAACGCGCAGGACGTCAGACTGAGTTCCAAATTCTGAGTCTGACGTCCTGCACGTTGTACGTGCAGGACGTCAGACTCAGAAGAACAGGAAGCGTTGCAACTTGCATCCTGCACGGAAGAGAGGACTTCGGCTGGCGGTGGGCTTGGGGTCCCCCGCCAGCAAAGATCGGCGATGGGTTGGTGGCGGGCGTGCGGGAGAGAGGGGGAGGTGGAGAGGGTCGATGGTAGGGGGGTCCAGGGCGAAATCTGCGGGGGCCCAGGCCCCAGTGGCCCCACGTAGATACGCCCCTGAGTTACAGGATGTGCAGCAAGCTAGTCCGGGTGCAGAGTGAGTGTATAGTCAGTCACCACATGTACTATAGGCTTGTGAGAAAAGCCAGGCATTCACCTGCTTCCTGAGGTAGAAGCTGTATTGAGTTAGACGAAGCCCCTCTGGGAGTAAGTTCCAGAGTTTAGGGGCTACTCCTGAGAAGGCTCGCTCGTGGGTATCACATCATACAGTTTCTTTTGATGAGGGTACGGATAGTAAGTTAGTACCAAAGAGGAAACAGGGCCCCGTCAACAAGCAGCACTCTCCAGACACGAAGCAGCCGCAGAGGAGAAGACCAGCAGCAGTGGCGTTCCTGGCCTGGATGGCACCCGGGGCGGAGCGCCGATGCGCCCCCCCCCCCCCCACGCTAGATGACACCTCCCCCTCGAGCGAAATGACCCCCCCCCTGGGTGCATGCCACTGGGGGGGGGTGCAGCGGCGCGTGCCTGCTCCTCCGAGTTCGCTAAACTTCGTTGGTTCGCTGCAGCTCCCTCTGCCCCGGAACAGGAAGTAACCTGTTCCGGGGCAGAGGGAGCTGCAGCGAACGAACGAAGTTTAGCAAACTCGGAGGAGCAGGCGCGTGCCGCAGCACCCCCCAGCGGCGTACACCCGGGGCGGACCGCCCCCACCCCTTGGTACACCACTAACCAGCAGCCAGCATCGCCAAAGACGACCACCTCAGGTGCTCTACGGAGTTGGTGGTTAGCACTTGTCTTTTCAGGGCAGCCTGCTCGCCCAGGAAACGAAGCATCAGGTATGTTGTCAAATTTTAATCCTGGCATATTGACTTGGCCGGTTCAGTTGAAACCCGGACAAAAATGAATCAGATATTCAAAGCTGGTCACCGTAAATAGCCCGGCATTGAGTATCCGGGCTCAGCGAAAACTGCGGGAGGCAGCCTGGCTAACTTCAGGACTTTTGAAAAGAGAGAGGGACTGATTTTTGTTCCACGTTTCAACAGTTGTAAACATTTGGAGTTCCTGAGGAAGTTTTTCAACGAAACCCTGCAGTGTTGGACTCTTGATGTTTTGAAGACAGCAGTATAGCCCAACCGGGGTGTGAAGATTTTCACCTTGGTGTTGCGCTTGTGGTGGAATATAATCATTGGAAATAACCCATATTGGATCCACTTATATGGTGGATGGGATTTAATAGAATTATCGAAGAAGCTCACGATAAGCTAAGTGAATTTAAACATTCTTTACAGTGCCTCCTGAATATATGAACTATGCATTAGTCAAAAAAAACTTTGTAAGAGGGATAGTGGCACGAGAGATACTTGTTGGACTGTTACTTTTAATATATCTTTTGAAGTGTTTGAGCACTATTGTGGTTTTCGTGAAGGGAACACGTATTAAAACAAAAAAAGAATAAAAAACCACGGAGAGGCTCTATGATTGAGATGCTCAACCACCCAATGAGATGCACAGATGTTGGGCAAATTCTCATGTTATAGGGTGAGTTAATACTCTGAGAGCCCTCCAAAAATTCAAAAAATCTATAATTTTTTTTTTTTTGTTACATTTGTACCCCGCACTTTCCCACTCATGGCAGGCTTGATGCGGCAGGCGATGGAGGGTTAAGTGACTTGCCCAGAGTCACAAGGAGCTGCCTGTGCCAGGAATTGAACTCAGTTCCTCAGGACCAAAGTCCACCACCCTAACCACTAGGCCACTCCTCCACTGTTGCTACTATTTGAGATTCTACATGGAATGTTGCTATTCCAACATTCCATGTAGAAGTCAGCCCTTGCAGATCACCGATGTGGCTGCGCAGGCTTCTGCTTCTGTGAGTCTGACGTCCTGCACGTCAGACTCACAGAAACAGAAGCCTGCACAGCCTTCTACATGGAATGTTGTTAGTGGAATAGCAACATTCAATGTAGAATCTCCAATAGTAGCAACATTCCATGTAGAATCTCCAATAGTATCTATTTTATTTTTGTTACATTTGTACCCTGCGCTTTCCCACTCATGGCAGGCTGAATGCGGCTTACGTGGGGCAATGGAGGGTTAAGTGACTTGCCCAGAGTCACAAGGAGCTGCCTGTGCCTGAAGTGGGAATTGAACTCAGTTCCTCAGGACCAAAGTCCACCACCCTAACTACTAGGCCACTCCTCCACTCACACTAACAGTACTTCATCAAATAATAGTTTAAGAGAGCAGTCCTTCTTTAATGGTATTCTCGTGTCCACCAGCCTGGTCTCTTGTTAGAAGAGTAACTTCAGGACCAGAGCAGAATACTAAGGGGGGCATTTAAAAATAATCCAGGAACGTAAAACCTTCGAAGCCAAGATGATAAAATATTTTGGCACCACCAAGACAGGACTTAAAAGAGACCTGGGTGTTCTGTCACATTATAAACCATAAAATCATTCTGTTTTCTTGTCACCTTCTTCTCACCTATCAGTCTGTCCCTGTTATCACCCCCCCCCCCCCCCCCCACACACACACCACTGTTCTCTTTGAGGCTGTCATTGCAATGCTTTTATGCTTTACTTTTATATTCTGTCATCTTTTGCTCATACTGTCTTGACCTCAGGAAGAAGATTCTGGTCCTCGACAGCTAGTCAAAGATTAAATTAGCCCAATAAAAATGGTATCATCTTGTATACCATTTTGGGTTTGTTTAAGCTTTAAAGTGGACTAACAGAGCTACCATATTACTTCATCTATTGTAAGACAGAATATTCGCCTCTATTGTTGCTTGGTGACTATTGCAACTTGCTTCTCACAGGTCTCCCACTTAGCCATCTCTCTCCCCTTCAATCTGTTTAAAATTCTGCTAAATGAATTATATTCCGCCAGTGTCGTTATGCTCTTATTAACCCTCTCCTCAAGTCACTTCACTGCCTACCTATCCTTTTCCGCATACAGTTCAAACTCCTCTTATTGACCTATAAGTGCATTCACTCTGCAGCTCCTCAATACCTCTCCACTCTCATCTCTCCCTACGCTCCTCCCCGGGAACTCCATTACCTGGGTAAATCGCTCTTATCTGCACCCTTCTCCTCCACCGCTAACTCCAGACTCCGTTCCTTTTATCTTGCTGCACCATATGCTTTTCCATAGACCATTATTAAAATGACTTGGGGGGAAAAGGACTCCTTATTTCTGGGATAAGCAGCATAAAATGTATTGAGCTTTTTTGGGATCTTGCCAGGTATTTGTGACCTGGATTGGCCACTGTTGGAAACAGGATGCTGGGCTTGATGGACCTTTGGTCTGTCCCAGTGTGGCAATACTTACTTACTTATGTAGACTTCCTGAGCCGGTACGTCAAGCTCCACCTCTGGCCATCTTCAAATCTAGGCTAAAAGCCCACCTTTTTGATGCTGCTTTTAACTCCTAACCCTTACTCACTTGTTCAGTACCCATGTTTTATCATTCCCACCTCAGTAATTCCCTTATCCCTTATTTGTCCTGTTCACTGGCATAGGAAGGGTGGGGCGGTCCTCCCCAGGTGCACGCCGCTGGGGGGGTGTCGGCTTCGCTGCTTCCCTGCTCTCTCTGCCCCGGAACAGGTTACTTCCTGTTCTGGGGCAGAGAGAGCAGGGAACCAGCGGAGCCGACGCAGCTCCCAGCGACATGCACTCGGGGCGGTTCGGCCCTCCCGCCCCGCTTTCGAAGTAAGTATGCGCTCCAGAAGGGGGGGTGCATTCCAGAGGGGGTGGTGCGTTCTGGAGGGGGGGGGGTGCGCATCGGCGACCCGCCCTGGGTGTCAGCTGCCCTCGCTACGCCACTGGTCCTGTTTGTCTGCCCTAATTAGATTGTAAGCTCTGTCGAGCAGCGACTGTCTCTTTTATGTCCAGTGTACAGCGCTACGTACATCTAGTAGCGCTACAGAAATGATAAGTAGTAGTAGTAATTGTAAGATGCGGCTGCATCAGGCTTTGGATTGAAATTCTGTGTAACGATGTTGCCCCATGATTTCTCACAATAGATTACTAACCTGACAGATGTCAAAGGTCAGATACATCTCTCTTTAAGGAGCAGCATCAACCACAGAGTAATTTCAGACACTTTTATGAACTTCATGCTGTAGTCAGACCTTTTTTTTTATGTTTTAAATCAGATTTAAATTAAGCAGTCAAGGCTCTCTGCTACCATGTTTTTATTAAATTTAGGTCCACAAAAGCATTTTGGTTCTCAGATAAGTTTGATCTGAGTGTGATTAATGAGCACAGTTTAATTGTGTGCCTAGTTCCTAACTGGAATCATGCAATAAAGCAAGTGATAAAATCGCTCCACAGAAGGAGAGACATAGTTAATAGCGAAGGTCTTCCTTGTTTATTTCAAAAACCATTGGACCATCACTGACAAAGTTCACAGAAATAAAAAGATAGAGATCAGTATGAAATGCATCTTTAATTTTGCAGTCTGAAGATCAAAGAAGGGAAACAAAAATGGACCCAGTATTCAAAAGGATTTAACCAGGCAGGAGAGAAAAATCCACAATTCCAGGAATAACATGTATAGAATGTTTGTACGTTTGGGAAGCTCGCCAGGTGCCCTTGGCCTGGATTGGCTGCTGTCGTGGACAGGATGCTGGGCTCGATGGACCCTTGGTCTTTTCCCAGTATGGCATTACTTATGTACTTATGTAATGCCGCTAAATATTAGCACTGAATGCTGTGGCGCTATCCAGTTAGTAACATAGTAACATATTAAATGACGGCAAATAAAGCCATGTACAGTCCATCCAGTCTGCCCAACAAGATAAACTTTCTTTTCCACGCAGCTGAATCAGGGCATAGACCGTGGAAGTCTGCCCAGCACTGGTTTTGCTTCCCAATTACCGGTGTTGTCACCCAATTTCTGCTAAGATTCCTTGGATCCATTCCTTCTAAACAGGATTCCACGCATGTTTCAATTCCATCACCGTTTTCACCACCACCTCCCGGGGGAGGGCATTCCACGTATCCACCACCCTCTCTGTCAAAAAATACTTCCTGACATTAGTCCTGAGTCTGCCCCCCCCTTCAACCTCAATTCATGTCCTCTAGTTCTACCAACTTCCCGTCTCCGGAAAAGGTTTGTTTGTGGATTAATGTCTTTCCAATATTTGAACGTCTGTATCATGTCGCCCCTGTTTCTCCTTTCCTCAGGTTGGCAAGTCTGTCCTCATACGGTTTGCAATGCAAATCCCATACTAGTGCCAGGGAGGTCAGGGGTCAGAGCTGAGCTGGACTCCGAAGTAATCCGTGCATCACAGATATTCAGTGTCAGTGCCCAGGCAGCTAACCAGGCATGTTAGAACACATATGGGACCAAATTCTATATATAGGGGCCCTTTTACTAAAGGGTTGCCGCATGGCAACCTGGAACTACCGCTGGCCCAACGCAGTCACCGGCAGTAGTTCCACCTTGAGCACGTGACATTTCTGGTTACTGCCAGGATACAGCGGGAGCCCTTACCTCAATGGGTGGCAGTAAGTGCTCTTCCCCGCATAGCCATGTGGTAAGAATAATCTTACTGCATGGCCATATCTTTTTTAGGGGCTTTTTACCCGCTGCAGTAAAAAGGGCCCTGGCTTGCGGCAAAAATGGCCCCTGCTGCTACCACAGGCCCCTTTTTACCACAACTTGTTAAAAGGACCCCATAATGCCTAAAAAAAAATTGATGTACAAAAAAATGTGTTTAGCGATATTCTATAAACTCTGCCTAAAGTTAGGCCCAGTTTATAGAATATGTCTAGTGCCCGTCCCTGCGAATAAATGTAGCCACGGCCATTTCCACCAAATAAAACCTGGTGGAAATGCCAATGCCTAAGCACAGATCAGGTTTTACTATAACACTGCGCGTAAATTTTTAGGAACGCTCATGACCCGCCATGCTCCTCCCATGGCCATATCCCCTTTTGAGATCCATGTGCTAGAATTTACACAGATTACTTTATAGAATATGCTTAGCAGGTAGTGCATGTAAATTCTAATTAGTCCCAATTAATGCTGATAATTGCTTGTTAACATCCAATTAACAGTGCTGATTGGTTCGTTACTCAATTAAGTTACAAGCGCAAATTGGCTATGCGTGCTGATTTATGCAAGTATAGAACCCTGAGGATGGTGTAGTCCTAAACCATGTAAGAACAAAAAAACCTTTGCACAGGTCAAGCAAGTATGCAAAACACATCGAAGGTGACACAACAGATGATGTCAATGCAAAACAGCCAAAGGACTCAGTAGTTTTATTCAAAAGATGTAATGGACTCAACACGAATCGTGTTTCAGCCACAAAGGCCTTCCTCAGAAGTCCCTGTAGAGCAGACATGTATAACTTCCCAGCGCTCTATGACGTCTTAAAACAACACACCTAGTCACGGAGGTAACAAAACTGGAGCGCATACGGACAATGTCGCATCACCTGTTGTGTTACCTTCGCTGTGTTTTGCTTGCTTCTAGTCCTACTACTACTACTATTTAGCATTTCTATAGCGCTACAAGGCGTACGCAGCGCTGCACAAACATAGAAGAAAGACAGTCCCTGCTCAAAGAGCTTACAATCTAATAGACAAAAAATAAATAAAGTAAGCAAATCAAATCAATTAATGTGAATGAGAAGGAAGAGAGGAGGGTAGGTGGAGGCGAGTGGTCACAAGTGGTTACGAGTCAAAAGCAATGTTAAAGAGGTGGGCTTTCAGTCTAGATTTAAAGGTGGCCAAGGATGGGGCAAGACGTAGGGGCTCAGGAAGTTTATTCCAGGCGTAGGGTGCAGCGAGACAGAAGGCGCGAAGTCTGGAGTTGGCAGTAGTGGAGAAGGGAACAGATAAGAAGGATTTATCCATGGAGCGGAGTGCACGGGAAGGGGTGTAGGGAAGGACGAGTGTGGAGAGATACTGGGGAGCAGCAGAGTGAGTACATTTATAGGTTAGTAGAAGAAGTTTGAACAGGATGAAACTGGAGTCCTAACTACTGCATGCCTACTTAGCTATCCAGGTACAATTCTGAATATCAGATGTACCCGAATAACTTTCAGGGACCACCAAACACCCTGATATTCATATTGGTACCTGCATAGGTGCTGGCACTGAATGGAATGCCCTCCCCAGACCCATCCGATCAATCAGCGACTATCTACCCTTCACTAAAAACCCATCTGTTCAAGCAAGCCTACCCAAATGAACCAATCTAATCCTACGATCCCTTCTACCCAACACATATCCAGAAGACAATGACTCAGACTACACCTCCCACCAAATTTCCCTATGCTTTTCCCGTGTCCCATCCCCCTCCCGCCCCTCTACCCCTCCTCCATTGCTCACCTACCCCCTGCTCATACCTCTCCTACTCCCTTCACCCTTCCCCATCTCTACCTACCTATCTCTTTTATTATTCTGCTATAATTAACTTATATTTTCTCTAACAGTACTCTGTAATCCATATTATTATGTAAGCCGCATTGAACCTGCTTTGAGTGGGAAAGCGCGGGGTACAAATGTAATAATAAATAAATAAATAATTCTGTCCACGGCGGTCAACACTGTCAAACATGCTGACTGCCGTGGGCTGAATATCAATCCAAAAAAAAGGAAAAAAAAAACAGCAACACCGCGATGCGAACTGAGCAAGACAAAAAATATTCTTCAGACAGCAAAAGACTGTTTGTAATTTGACTTAAAGAAAATAAAAGTTAATTCCACAAACGAATACACAGAAGCTGTTCGCTTGACTCAACACAGGCTGTGTTTCGGCTATCCTGACTTCATTGGGGGTCCTGAGCAATCTGCACTCAAACTTCAAATTCTGTGGAAATATTTTGCAACTTCAAAGCATTTAAGTGCTGAACTTTAAAACAGCTGAACATGTCTGCAGAGATTGTGTTCAGCTTCTGTGTATTTGTTTGTGGAATTAACTTATATTGTTGCCAACAGTCTTTTGCTGACTGAAGAATTTCTTTTGTCTTGCTCCAGTTTGCATTGGGTTTGTGGCATCTTCTACACTTGTCGTGGGCTGAATATCAGCCAGAAATTTTGTGATAAGATTCTCTCAGGGCAAAGGTGTCCTTTTATCTTATTTGATATTGTAAAAGTCCTGCAGTTAGAGTGTAATCTCTCTGAAAGGTCCTGCATCTGTAAACTGTTTTTTTTTTTTAATGCAAGTAAATGTATTGATTTCTTTGTGGAAAAAAAATAACGTTCTAATAAAATTGGATGAACCTAAGGTCACCAGAGCTGGAAGCTTTCTGGATTAATTATACCACCTTTCAATGAACCATCAAAGCAGTTAACAATATAAAATCCAGAAAGTTAAAAAACAGACCTTGTAGATGTTTGATATCCTTAAATGCTAATAATTATGTATTCTTTGACCCTGTAAAATTGCAACAATTCATTGAATTACAGGAAAGCGCTGTTAAGCATTGAATGGTTAATCCAGTGAGAAATGCTATAAGTGGGCTAGCGGGATAAAGTGCTCTCAAAGTTTCTTTGATAGATTAATAATATTTTCTATTTTTCCTAGTACTTGGATCATAGAATTGTGGACAAAGTTTATAGAGAACCTTATTTCCTTTAAAAAGTTTATTTTCTTTTCCTGTGATTTTCTGAACATTTCCATTTCCATTTGTATTGTGAAATAAAATGTAAAAGAATAAATAAAGAATTAAAAAAAAAAAAAACAGAAAGAACGGAGATGAGAGTTGAAGCATCAGTCTGGTAAAGTTTAGATGGTAATCACCAGCCAACACAGGTCCAACCAACTCAGACCACAGATCAAGGAAAAATAGTATCCTCCAACATACAGCCCATGGAGGTCAGTGAATTAAAGGCGCTGATCGCCATGGCCTGAATTTGACTTAGATTCAGATATTAGCCTGTTGCCAAAAGTTTTCCAGGTACCGGCCAATATTCAGACTGGTTACCCAGATAAATGTACGAATAAAATTAGCCTTTTTGCTGTCCTAACTTATCCTCGGCACTAACCTGGTTTAGTGGATTGAAAAATCATTGTGAACAGTGAAGTCCTGCCTCTGCCCTGACTTTTTCCCCAGATTGCCGCTGGCTGCACTAACTGGATATTCAGTTGTATTACACAGTTAAATTTATTTATTTACTTTTTTGTACATTTATACCCCACATTTTCCCACTAGAGCGAGCACAATGTGGCTTACAATGTTACAAAGATTACAATATCAGGAGGGGTAAGGACACAAAAGTCCGAAGGACGGGAAAGAACATGAGGGCAATACACGTTGGCTAAATGGGTATAGGTAATATGAGGAAGGTGAAGACTGGCGTTAATTGGGGGGATATGCTTTCTCGAATAAAAATGTTTTTAAGGATTTCTTGAATAGCTGGTGGTCGTCAATCACTTTTAGATGCCTTGGTAGGACGCAGTGCCGTAGCGAGGGCGGATGACACCCGGGGCGGGTCGCCGCTGTGCACCCCCTCCCTGGGTGCAGCACGGCGCCCCCCCCTTCGGCGAGCACCCTCCGGAGCGCACCCTCCCTCCCGGAGCACACTCTTACTTGAATTAGGAAGCGAGGGGCAGGCGAGAGGGCCGATCCGCCCCCGAGTGCACGTCGCTGGGAGCTGCGTTGGCTCCGCTGGTTCCCTGCTGTCTCTGCCCCGGAACAGGAAGTAACCTGTTCCGAGGCAGAGGGAGCAGGGAACCAGCGGAGCCGACACCCCCCCAGCGGCGTGCATCCGGGGCGGACTGCCCCACCGCCCCTCTTCCTACGCCACTGGTAAGACGTTCCAAGACTTTGGGCTGACGTAGGAGAAAGAAGAAGAAAAAAGCAGTTTGTATTTAACAGACTTGCAGCTTGGGTAATGTAGATTAAGGTAGGATCGAACAGTCACCGACGCATTTCTTGATGGTAGATCAAATCTAGCATGTAGGCAGGGGCTTCCCCATAAATTATCCTGTGAGTCAATGAGCAGATTTTGAAGGTAATAATGGGGAGCCAGTGTAGTTAATAACGAAGAGGTTGAGTATGATCAAAGCGTGATTTGCCTAATATTAGCCTTGCAGCCGTGTTTTGAGAAGTCTGGAGTTTTTGTAGAATGAAATAAGAATATTAACTGCAGAGTCACCAGCAGGATTTGCAAGTCCTCCCCCCCTCCAAATGCTATCGATTTTATATGGTTTACAGATGAAAAGTTGTCAAGCTTGAGCCACCTATCAACAACAAAATGACCGACTTTACGTACAGACTGCAGTGAAGAAGCACAATATTGCTGCCAATTGTCTTCAGCGTACTCGCTTGATATTCAGCAAATTGGTCCTAGTCTTCATTGGGGTGTCCAACTAGGTTGCATGGAGCTTTTCTTCGTTGAGCCAGGTGCAAAGGTTAATGGCGAGTACTACTGTGAAGTTTTGCTATCACAGCAACTGGTACCAGCCATTCAGCTCAATACTGGCAATGATTACACGTTTCAGCAAGACAGTGTATCTGCTCATCTTGCTCGTGAAATCATCTAGTTGCTGCAGAGAATGACTCTGAATTTTATTTCACCGGGCTTGTGGCCCCCTAACAGTCCAGTCCTGAACCCTGTTGATTACAGGATTTGGGGATATTTATGAAAGATCAATTCTTCATACTGACAACCTCAAGCAGATCTGGCTGAAGTGTGGGCCAACTTGAGTCAGGATGTCACCGATGCTGCAATTGATCAGTGGAGAAAATGACTCCAAGCATGTGTGTGTGTGTGTGAGACAGTGGGGGCCATTTTGAACATTTACTGTAGGCTTACTGCAAATTTATTCAGGTTGATATTTCCCAAATTTTATTGGAAATTGGTCAAGTTTTGATAGAGTAATGCAGAAAAGAAGCTCTGTATAGTTTTTTTTTAAATGATGTTCAATGATGCATTTTTACATGGTTGCTGTGAAAAGGATGGTGTTGGAATGATTCAGGATTGTTGGGTTTAATTATCAGGTAAAGTATACCGCCTTTCCGTTACAACTGAGGCAGTTTACATGTTATATACAGGTACTTTCTCTGTTCCTAGTGTGCTCACAGAATCTTGGGGTGTGGGCTATGGAACTGTAAGGTAATTGAGGGAGTCATTCAGCTAAAGAATGCCTAGGGTACCCAATGGCCTTGCACTGGCTCCACTGGCACTTTAAATTTATAAACTAAAAAAAACATGCAGGCATATCATATGGGACAGGTATAGAAGGTAGTGATAAGAACAGGTACATATAGAAGAGACCAGACAACTGTATGAGTGTGTGTATTTTGACAATTTGGGCCAGATTCTGTAAATGGTGTCTAAAATGTAGGCGCTTTGGAATAACACGTGTAACGCTATTCTATAAACTGTGTCTCACGAGCGTAGCCAGACCACGGTGGGAGGGGAGCCAGAGCCCGAGGTGGGGGGGGGGGCACTGTTTAGCCACCTCCCCCGCCACCGCAACCCCTCCCCCCCACCGCCACCCCCTGCCCCATCAGGTACCTTGTTTGCTGGCGGGGGTCCCCAATCCCCGCCAGCCAAAGAGTCTTCTTCAGCGCCAGTCAACTCCGGCGCCTTCATTGTGTGATCATCTGTTTCTGATGTCTTACGTCCTGCATGGAGCTACACGCATGGTGCAGGATGTAAGGCATCAGAAACAGATGATCACACAACGAAGGCGCCGGAGTCGACTGGCGCTGAAGAAGACTCTTTGGCTGGCGGGGATTGGGGACCCCCGCCAGCAAACAAGGTACCTGATGCGGCGGCAGGGCGGGGGCGTCAAATGTAGAGGGGGCCAGGGCGTAATCTGTGGGGGCTCATGCCCCCGTGGCCCCATGTAGCTACGCCCCTGCTGTGTTTACAGTAAGACACGGTTTATAGCCTAGCACATAAGCTGGGGGAATGCACATACATTTAGGCACGGCTATTAACGCCAAAGAAAACCTGGAGTAAATACCCACGCCTGAATGTACGCGCGTCTCCTCGAACTCTATAACAACACGCGTAAATCTGATTGATGCCCCGATATGCTTACACTCCTCCCATGGCCTTGCCTCCTTTTAGCTATGCATGTTGGAATTTACAAACGCCTCTTTTTAGAATATGCCTAAAAAGAAGCGCGCTTAAATTCCAATTATTGCCAGTTAGTGATAACTGGTTATCAGTCAATTATCATCACTAATTGTCTCATTACGCAATTGAGTAACACGTGTAAATTGGCCATGCACACAATTTAACGTGCTACTCGCCGCACCTTATATAGAATCCGACCCTCTATGCTCCATGTTTAACGTCGTTTTTGGTTGATGTTTATGCTTGGTTGTACTCAATAAAAAGATTTACAAAACAAACAAAGAAGAAAAGGGTTAAGAGGCTGGGTAAAATGCGAGGGAATTTTTATTCTTAACTACCAAAGCGGCAGACAGGCTAAGCCAACTGGCCCTAATCTGCTTTCATCCACTGTGTTACACGGTTCACATCATACTCACTGGGCATTCGGTAATGTTTTGAGTCCATAAACTCATGTTGGAGCTGTCCTCGATGGTAGTGCAGCGCTTCTGTTTGCTGTCCCAGCCGCAGTAGGGGTCCCTGGCTGCCAGACACATCCTATGGGAAGAACAGAAGATCACAGCACTCATTACAACTCAACAAACACGAAACAAACGTCCCCTCGTTCCAAGCCATTCCAGGAACTGCTCTCTGGTATAGATTTTTCCAGAGGAACGAGAAAATGTCACCTCGATAACACAGCTGCAAAGACACATCATAAAATATTATTCCTTCAGATTACAGATTGAAAAAACAGACTCGTGGCGAGGCACATTAAAAAAAAAAATTGCTTTCCGAAATCCCAGTGAAGGAGCACTGAGATAGCTCAGTTCATCACTGGGCCAAATGTTAAACAAGGCGTCCTCTGTTAGTATGTCCTCTGCCATTCTGTCCATCCGCTGAGGTTAGACAAGCAAAATTACCCAGTGGTCCAATAATAAAGTCTTTCAATTAGCACAGGCCTTCGGTTGGAACAATGATCTCTTTTATAATGCAAAGGTTCATACTGCGATGAAGAAAAACCCGCAGCTGAACATTATTCCTGTCTCTCTGATTGACCTGAACACTGGGGCATTCAATACTGCTCCTGAATCCATACTTACAGGCTAATTGTTTTCGCAATGTAGATAAAACGGACTAGGCTCAGCTAGGCAGTGAGAATCATTCATAATATTGGCCAGCCTAAAGTTTTAATTGCTTAATTTTCATTGTGGTTTCTCTGTGTAATCGCTCAGGCCAGAAGGGCCGCAGTCACTGTTAAAAGCTGCGGGGCCCGCTGTGTTTTTGAAAATATCAAATATTCTTTACTGTCCCCTCCCCCTGTTGCCCCCCTGTTGACCTTATCTCTTGATGCCTCCAACCTTCCACATGCACTGGAAAATTCCTAAATCCGATTGCCCTTTAGCATTCCGAAGAGTTTTATCATTGGCTAAGCGTTGCATTGACTTTGTTAGGGTCAATGGAAAGTAACTGGAATTACATAGGAAGAGCAGTGTAAAATACACCCATATCCAGACGTATCTTTCTCACTAAAGACAGCAACTGTGCACAAAATAACCTCTCATTTAAGAGGACAGTTTCTTATATATTTTACTTTAGAAATGTCACACTAGTACATTTATAGTTTTACTGTTCTAAAATATTTGCAATTTTCAAAGTTTAGTCTTTTTGAATATTCCTTTAAAATAGCTCTCTCACCATTCTCAGTTATATATGCCTCCAACTTCCCTTTCCTGGGTACTCGACTATGGAATGCTTTACCTAAACTAGTTAAATCAACCCGAAATTATCTAAAGTTTAGAAAATTATTAAAGTCCGTACTATTCAAAAAGGTTTACCCTCCAAATTCAACATAATCAGCTTAATCTCTTTGGTTTCAAATAATCTAGAAACACTTGAATCTATTTTCTTTACTATTCTACTGTTGAATATTATATCAAACTTTAATTTACTATTACTTAACATTTCTAGAGCGCTACTAGGGTTACGCAGCGCTGTACAAATTAATAACTAAGGACGGTCCCTGCTCAGAAGAGCTTACAATCTAAAGGACGAAATGTCAAGTTGGGGTAGTCTAGATTTCCTGAGTAGAGGTGTTGTGATTAGGTGCCGAAAGCAACATTGAAGAGGTGGGCTTTGAGCAATGATTTGAAGATGGGTAGGGAGGGGGCCTGGCGTATGGGCTCAGGGAGTTTGTTCCAAGCATGGGGTGAGGCGAGGCAGAAAGGGTGGAGCCTGGAGTTGGCGGTGGTGGAGAAGGGTACTGAAAGGAGGGATTTGTCTTGAGAGCGGAGGTTACGGGCAGGGACGTAAGGGGAGATGAGGGTAGAGAGGTAAGGAGGGGCTGCAGATCGAGTGCATTTGTAGGTTAGTAGGAGAAGCTTGAACTGTATGCGGTATCTGATCGGAAGCCAGTGAAGTGACTTGAGGAGAGGGGTGATATGAGTATATCGGTCAAGGCGGAAGATAAGACGTGCGGCAGAGTTCTGGATGGACTGAAGGGGGGATAGGTGGCTAAGTGGGAGGCCGATGAGGAGTAGGTTGCAGTAGTCAAGACGAGAGGTAATGAGAGAGTGGATGAGAGTTCGGGTGGTGTGCTCAGAGAGGAAGGGGCGAATTTTGCTAATGTTGTAGAGGAAGAAGCGACAGGTCTTGGCTATCTGTTGGATATAATAATAATATTATAATTATTATAATACTAGTAAGAAATGGCCGTTTCTGGAAAAAATGAAACGGGCGCTAGCAGGGTAATTCCCCCCCCCCCCGTCCTCCCTCCCGAGTTGCAGACACCTCCTCCGTGCCTCCGTTCCGAGTTGCACACCTCGCCTCTTCCTCCGTTCGTCCCTCAGTGACGTGGTTGCGAGGGCCGCCCCGCCCTCAACGTCATCGCGTTTTGACGCGAGGGCGGAGCTACAGTGACTGGAGCCTGCAGGCCAAACCGGATATCTCGGGCGCCTCAAGTTTCCGGCTTGAGGCTTCAAAGTGCCTTTTATATATATAGAAGATAATATAACTATAATATAATATAATAATATTATAATTATAATAATTATACAAATGATTTCATCCTTTCTACTGTGCTGGGACCATCACACAAGGGGCAGCAAATCATGCCCAACAAACGCAACACTTCCATTCACTGCTTCCATCCTGCTACAATCATGTCCCAATTTATATATAAATGAATGCTAAAATAGTCTGTCATCACCTACCCTCCAACATCACTCCGTGCAGAGAATCCTTCAAAAATAATAACAAATTTACTGTTTACTGTTTTATATGCCATTAATGCTGTATTCCTGATTTAGCTTATGTAAGCCACATTGAGCCTGCATCCAGTGGGAAAATATGGGATATAAATGCTTTTTAAATAAATAAATATATAAGCATGTAGAAGAGTAGCCTAGTGGATAGAGCACCAGGCTTGACATCCAGGGGTGCCTGGTTCAAATCCCACGGCTGCTGGCGATCTTGGGCAAGTCACTGAACTCTCCATTGCCTCAGGTATAAAATTAGATTGAGACCTCCAGGGACTGGGAAAATACCTAGTTTATCTGAATGTAACTCACCTTTACTTACTGACAAAGGTGTGAGCAAAATTCAAATAACTAAAATATAAATATGCAGAAACACCCCAAAACTGCTAAAGTTTGACAGCCGCTCTTCATTCTTAAACGTGGACAAGATTCCAATGAACAGTAAGGAAAAGAGCGTGGCTGCACAGGTAGGTGTGACTCAGCTGTAGGCCTGGCTAGCAGGATACACAGTTTGAAAATATGCAACTAAAATTATGGGGTTGATATTCAAAGCGATTTAACTGGCCAGTCAGTTAAATTGCTTGTGCAGAGCTGTCCACTGACATTCTGTGGCACTCAACAGATTAGAGCTGCTGAGTATCACCACAAATCGCTAAAATGAAAGCTGGCTATTTTGTGGGCGGTACTGGGACAGAGTCGGCACTTATACAATTTAGTGCTGAAATTCAGATCTTAACTATCTGAGTTAAGCAGCCATATCGGACCGTATAAAAGTCAGTCTTACCTTTATGTGGTGTCACTTAGGTGGCTAAGGGGCCCTTTTACTAAGCCGCGGTTTGATGTGCGTAGACCACTACCGCCCAGTTAACGCATAAGACCTTACTGCTAAGTCGATAGCTAGCGGTAAGGTCTCAGACCCAAAATGGACGCGCGTCAATTTTCATTTTGACGTACGTCCATTTTCGGTCAAAATTTTTAAAAAGGTATTTTTACAGGTGCGCTGAAAAATGGATCTGCGCGCGTCCAAAACCTGCGCCTACACTACTGCAGGCCATTTTTCAGCTTACCTTAGTAAAAGGACCCATAAGTGCTGAATATTACACTTTCTAGCTTATTTTCGAAAGAGATAGCCGGCCATCTTCCGACACAAATCGGGAGATGGCCAGCGATCTCCTGAACCCGGCCAAATCGGTATAATTGAAAGCTGATTTTGGCCGGCGCCAACTGCGTTCCATCACGGAGCCAGCCAAACTTCAAGGGGGCATTTCGGCAGGGTAGCGAAGGCAGGACGGGGGCGGGACGGGATGTGGTAACGAAGATAATGGAAAAATGATGGCCGGCTCTGACGAGCATTTCGCCAGCTTCACTTGGTCCATTTATTTTCAGGACCAAGTCTCAAAAAAGTGCCCCAATTGACCAGATGACCACCGGAGGGAATCGGGGATCATCTCCCCTTACTCCCCTAGTGGTCACCAACCCCCTCTCACCCTAAAAAAATTAAAAAATTTTTTTTTTTGCCAGCCTGTAATGTCATACCCATCTCCTTGACAGCAGTATGCAGGTCCCTGGAGCAGTATTTAGTGGGTGCAGTGCACTTCAGGCAGGTGGACCCAGGCCCATCCCCTCCTAGCTGTTACACTTGTGGTGGTAAATGTTGAGCCCTCCAAAACCCCCCAAAACCCACTGGGGGGCTCAGGACTCAAGGTAAGGGAGGTATACACCTGGGAGCAATTTTTGAAGTCCACTGCAGTGCCCCCTAGGGTGCCCGGTTGGTGTCCTGGCATGTCAGGGGGGGCTAGTTCACTAGAAATGCTGGCTCCTCCCACGACCAAATGCCTTGCATTTGGCCGGGTTTGAGATCACAGGCATTAGTTTCCATTATCGCCGGAAACCAATGCCGACCATCTCTAAAGCCGGCCCAAATGTTGAGATTTAGCCGGCTCCAACCGTATTATCGAAACAAAAGATAGCTGGCTATCTTTTTCGTTAATACGGTTCGGCCGCCACTTTACTGCGCCAGCCACAAAGATGGCCGGCCATCTATTTGGCCAGCGCCGTTCGATTATGCCCCTCTTAACTGCATATTGAATAAAATAATCTGTTTGTAATAATATTTAGTATTGACTTTGATAAAAGATGATTAGGTCAAAGTAGAGGGATAAGATCTTAACTGCATATGAGATAGTCGGCCTCATAAACCTGGTTATTCAATGCTGGCGACTTCACTTAATTCCACCAGATCACCTACGATACTCCTGCTAAGACGTCGACGCTTACTCTGACCCCAATGTTATACCCAATCCCTCATCTTCTTCCCTCCATCCTTTACCATTTCCCTCCCATTCTCCTTCCCTTTCACCTATCATATCCTTGACTACCTTCCCTATTCTAGTTCGTTACGTTCTTCTCACGTCCTTTGTAATGCCTTTCATAATGTAAGTAGTTATGATCATCACAATTTATAAAACTGTTCCTACATTTCCTTGTTTTTTACTGTATTCTTTACCATGTAAGATGCTTTCTTTTACTATGTAAGCCGCACTGGACCTGCTGTATGTGGGAAAGAGCGGGGTACAAATGTAATAAATAAAATAAACCCTAAAGAATAGCAAGATTCTGGAATCCTAAAGAGTGACAAGATTCCATGCAGAATCTCAAACAGTAGCAACATTCCATGTAGAACCCCAAAGAATAGCAAGATTCTGGAATCCTAAAGAGTGACAAGATTCCATACAAAATCTCAAACAGTAGCAACATTCCATGTAGAATGTTATACTCAATCCCTCATCTTCTTCCCTCCATCCTTTACCATTTTCCTCTCATTCTCCTTCCCTTTCACCTATCATATCCTTGTCTACCTTCCCTATTCTAGTTCATTACGTTCTTTTCACATGTCCTTTGTAATGCCTTTCATAATGTAAGTAGTTATGATCATCACAATTTATAATACTGTTCCTACATTTCCTTGTTTTTACTGTATTCTTTACCATGTAAGATGCTTTCTTTTACTATGTAAGCCGCACTGGACCTGCTGTATGTGGGAAAGAGCGGGGTACAAATGTAATAAATAAATAAATAAATAAAAACATTTCTTGTTGATGAGCTTCAGGGAACAAACATACATTAAATCACTAATGGGGTCCTTTTACCAAGCTGCAGTGAAAGAGGGCCTGCACTAGCATCAGCATGTGCTTTTGACGTGCGCTGAAGCCCCATTTTACCGAAGCGGGTAAAAGGTTGTCTTTTTTGCTGGAAAAGAAATGGCCGTGCGGTAAGTGAACCACTTGCCTTGCGGCCATTGGGGGGGGGGGGGGGTGGGGGGGTAGCCCTTACCACCACCCATTAAGGTGGCAGTAAGGGCTCCCGTGTTAACCCGGCTGGATAAGCACTGGCGCTACAAAAATAGAAAACAGCTAAACAGGACAAATAAAGAATTAGGGAATTATACTAGTTCACTTATGACTGTTTGCCGATGAGTTAGAGTCTCGAGTGAGGGCTGTCTCTTTACTGAGTTAGTAGCAGAAAGACGAGGGAAGAAGAATTAAGAGACGGCTCTACAGAGCCCTGTGTCCTTCAGCCCTCGAGGTGGAACAAGCTTACTTTTAGCACTTTTTCATTCTTCAAAGCTGCTCCTGCCGGGAGCCTGTGATTAGAATTCTCAGCATGAAAATTGAGAGAGGTAAGTGCTGCTGCTGATTTTCTCCAGAATGTAATTTTTTTTTAATATATAGCTAAATTAGAAAAGGTACAGAGAAAGGTGACCGAAATGATAAAGGGGATGGAACGACTCCCCTATGAGGAAATACTAAACAGATTAGGGCTCAGATAGCTGAGAGGAGATATGATAGAGGTCTAGAAAATAATGAGTGGGGTGAAACAGGTAGATGCAGGGCCGCCGAGAGCCGGAGCCGGGACAAGGCCGCCCCCAGGCCCCCCCCACCCGAGGTCGTCGCTCACCCGAGATCGCCGGGCCCCGCCCACCCGAGGTCGCCGCCCACCCGAGATCGTCGGGCCCCCCGCCGCCCACCCACCCGAGGTCGCCAGGCCCCCCTCCACCCGGGCCCTCTGAACTAACCTTAAGCCTCCTTTCACTTCCCAGCAAGCAGCGGCAGGGCAGACCTCTCCTCCTTCCTTCCGTGCCCCGCCCTCGCGGACGTTACATCAGGCGAGGGCGGGACATGGAAGGAAGGAGTGGCCTGACCTGCTGCTACTTGCTGCAAAGTGAAAGGAGGCTTAAGGTTAGTTCTGGGAGTGACGGAGGGCGGGCCAGGCGGCGACAGAGGGCAGGCCGCCCCCCTGGAGGCCTGGGCCCCGGGACTTTTGTCCCCCCTGTCCCCCCCTCTCGGCGGCCCTGGGTAGATGGGAATCACTTGTTTACTCTTCCCAAATGTACAAGGATTAGGGGGCATGCAAAGTTATTAAGTAGTACATTAAAAACAAGTCAAAGAAAAAATTTCTTCACTCAACATATAACTAAACTCTGAAATTCATTGTCAGACTGTATGTTAAAAGCTGTTAGCATGGTAGGGTTTTAAAAAAAAGTGCGGGCAAGTTCCTGGAGGAAAAGTCCATAAACTGTTATTAAGGTGCACTTGGGGGGAAATCTACTCCTGATCCTAAGAGAAGCAGTATGGAATCTGGATGGACCGTACAGGTCTTTATCTGCCGTCATTTACTACGTTACTATGTATTTTACTCTTCTGATATCCTGCCCAGTACTTGTGACCTGGATTTGCCACTGATGCTGGGTGTGATGCACCTTCGATCTGTCTCAGTACAGCAATGGCGTCACAAAAGTAACGGTAAGAAAAAAAATTCATCCTACTATTCTGTCATATTTATTTTATTTTTGTTACATTTGTACCCTGCACTTTCCCACTCATGGCAGGCTCAATGCGGCTTACATGGGGCAATGGAGGGTTAAGTGACTTGCCCAGAGTCCCACTAGCAACATTCCATGTAGAAGTCGGCCCTTGAAGATCACCAATGTGGCCGCGCAGGCTTCTGCTTCTGTGAGTCTGACGTCCTGCACGTACGTGCAGGACGTCAGACTCGTGCAGGACGTCAGACTCACAGAAACAGAAGCCTGCGCAGCCTTCTACATGGAATGTTGCTAGTGGAATAGCAACATTCCATGTAGAATCTCCAATAGTAGCAACATTCCATGTAGAATCTCCAATAGTATCTATTTTATTTTTGTTACATTGGTACCCTGCGCTTTCCACTCATGGCAGGCTCAATGCGGCTTACATGGGGCAATGGAGGGTCAAGTGACTTGCCCAGAGTCACAAGGAGCTGCCTGTGCCTGAAGTGGGAATCAAACTCAGTTCCTCAGGACCAAAGTCCACCACCCTAACCACTAGGCCACTCCTCCATAGACTGGTGGCCTACTTAATGTGCCTCTCCTGTCCGGATCACAGTACCCCAGCAGAAGGTGCAACAATCCAGGAGAAACATTGTTAAAGTATGACAGCCGGTCTCCATTCTTAAACTTGGACAAACATTCCGATGAGCAGAGTGAATGAGTGAGAACAGACCAACACATAAGTGTAAGTAAAGAGTGAAGCTGTACACGTAATGTGTGGCTACAGCTGCAGGCAGGGCTAGCAGGATACACATTTTGAAAATATGTAAGCCACTTTGAGTCTGCACAATGTGGAAAAAAGTGGGGTATAAATGTACTAAATAAATAAATAAAATAAATACATAAAAATTATGTGCACAGTAGCTACTGGTGAACACATAATAAGCTGGATTCAGTAAATACAAACAGGCATACGCTACTACCTTTGCGTACAAAAGCACACAGATATGGAACGCACTACCCATGGACCTGAAAACCACAAACAACTTAACCAGCTTTCGCAAATCTATGAAAACACATCTCTTCAACAAGGCATACAAAAATAATCCTTAATGAAACAAATCACTCCTTACACCACCCAAATGCTTTAAACGCCCCTCACACAACCTTACCTAACACCTTCTAACTAATTATTCTTTTACCTCCAGCCTATTACCGAATGTATCTAAGATTATGTAATGATGATATATTAACACCCTGTAAGCCACATTGAGCTTGCAAAAAGGTGGGATAATGTGGGGTACAAATGCAATAAATAAAATAAAGAAAGAAAGGCAAGTACACCCTATCGAACGCCTTTCTTGTTGTGGTTGCGGAGAGAATGGGAATATCGGGCTGTTTTTTTCATTGGTTACATCTTTTATATAAGGGGCCCACTGCTTCGGTGCGAGTAAATGGCAGCCATACCTCTCAGTTTCCCTTATTCCGGGGAACAAGACAGGGCTGCGCTTTGTCTCCTGTCCTCTTCGCGATGGTGATCGAGCCTCTAGCCATCTATATTCGCACGCACCCAGATATCAAAGGGCTGCGAGGGGGGATGATTGAATCAAGAATCATTTTGTTTGCAGATGACACATTCATTATTAATTCAAGATTAAAATCAACAATGAATGTGAGATTATATACTTGATCATGGTCTTTCTTTGCTGTTTCTGGGACATAGACCGTAGAAGTCTACCTGGCTCTGTCCTTATGCTCCAACTATTATTATTATTATTATTGCATTTGTACCCCACATTATCCCACCTTTTTGCAGGCTCAATGTGGCTTACAGAGTGTTGTTATGATGCAGTCATTACATTATCATAAATACATTCAATAATCGGTTGAAGGTGTAAGGTGCTAGGTGAGGTATTGTGAAAGGTGTTTTGATGCACCTGAGTATTTTGAGAATGGCTTATTAGGATGTATTTAGTAGGCTTTGTTGAAGAGATGTGTCTTCAATGCTTTGCGAAAGCTGGTTAGATTGTCCATAGTTTTCAGGGCCATGCGTAGTGCGTTCCAAATCTGTGTGCTTTTATATGCAAAAGTAGTAGTGTATGCCTGTTTGTATTTAATTCCTTTGCAGCTGGAGTTGCCGTCAAAGCCCTCTCCAGCCTGTCGCAATCTGACATGTCATTTGAGGGACACAGGCCGTAAGTCTGCCCGGCACTGTCCTCACATTCCAAATTGCTGGAGTCTCCGTCGAAGCCCTCTCCAGTCCATCCTAAACTGGATTGGTATATGCGGCACTCAGACTGTACGAGCCAGTCCAGTACCGGCCTTAGTTGATACAGGCAGAGTTGCCATCTAAGCACCACTTGACATACCATTCATTTTCTAATTAGAAATCCTCTGTGTTCATCCCACACCTTTTTGAATTCTACCACCATTTCCCCCCATAACCTGCCTAGGGAGGGCGGTCCAGGCATCAACCACCCTCTCCGTGAAAAATAATTTTCTGACATTACTCACAAGTCTACCACCTCGCAACCTCAATTCATGTCCTCTAGTATTACCGTTTTCCCTTCTCTGGAAAATATTTTGCATCTATATTAATGCCTTTCAAGTATATAAATGTCTGTATCATATCTCCCCTGTCCTTCCCCTCCTCTAGGGTAATACATATTCAGGTCTTCCTGTCTCTTTTCATACATCTTTTGGTGCAAGCTCCATACCATTTTTTGTCACCTTCCTCTGGACCACTTCAAGTCTTTTTACATCCTTAGCAAGATGCGGCCTCTAAAACCGAAACAATATGCCGGGCGGGGCCTTACCAACGACTTGTACAGGGGCATCAACACTTCCTTCCTTCTGCTGGTTACCCCCTCTTTATACAGCGTAGCATCCTTCTGGCTACAGCCACCTTCAGATCCTCAGATACTATCACCCCAAGGTCCCTCTCCCTGTCTGTGCATATCAGCCCTTCTCAAGTAAGCCTACCCAAATGAGCCAGACTAATCCTATGAACTCATCTACCCATCACATATCCAGGAGAAAACGACATTGACCTAGACTACTTCTCCCATGTCCCATCACCCTCCGCCTCCTCTACCCCTCCTCCAATGCTCACTTACCCTTGATCATACCTCTCCTACTCCCTTCACTTTTGCCCCTCTCTGTCTACCTATTTCTTTTATTATTCTGCTATACTTAATTTATATTTCTTCATCATTACTCTGTAATCCCTGTTACTATGTAAGCCGCATTGAACCTGCTTTGAGTGGGAAAGCGTGGGGTACAAATGTAATAAATAAATAAATATGGCTCCCTTGGATTTCCATAATGGGCGTTCCTGGATTGGCACCCTTTATATTATAGTACATAGTGCTGGGATCTACACTCCACTTTGGTAGCGAGGAGTTGCGCCAATTGAAACCAGGTGTAAATCCTGGCATGCAAGTTAACATAGTAACATAGTAGATGACGGCAGAAAAAGACCTGCACGGTCCATCCAGTCTGCCCAAGATAAACTCATGTGTATACCTTACCTTGATTTGTACCTGTCTTTCTCAGGGCACAGACCGTATAAGTCTGCTCAGCAGTTTTTCCCGCCTCCCAACCACCAGTCCTGCCTCCCATCACCGGCTCTGGCACAGACCATATAAGTCTGCCCTCCACTATCCTCGCCTCCCAACCACCAACCCCTCTTCCCCCCACCTGCTCTGCCACCCAATTTTAGCTAAGGTTCTGAGGATCCATTCCTTCTGCACAGGATTCCTTTATGCATATCCCACGCATGTTTGAATTCCGTTACCGTTTTCATCTCCACCACCTCCCGCGGGAGGGCATTCCAAGCATCCACCACCCTCTCCGTGAAAAAAATACTTCCTGACATCTTTCCTGAGTCTGCCCCCCTTCAATCTCATTTCATGTCCTCTCGTTCTACCGCCTTCCCATCTCCGGAAAAGATTCGTTTGCGGATTAATACCTTTCAAATATTTGAACGTCTGTATCATATCACCCCTGTTCCTCCTTTCCTCCAGGGTATACATGTTCAGGTCAGCAAGTCTCTCTTCATACGTTTTGGAACGCAAATCCCATACCATCCTCGTAGCTTTTCTTTGCACCGCTTCCATTTTTTTGACATCCTTCGCAAGGTACGGCCTCCAAAACTGAACACAGTACTCCAGGTGGGGCCTCACCAACGTCTTATACAGGGGCATTAAAACCTCCCTTCTTCTGCTGGTCACACCTCTCCCTATACAGCCTAGCAATCTTCTAGCTACGGCCACCGCCTTGTCACACTGTTTCGTCGCCTTCAGGTCCTCGGATACTATCACCCCAAGATCCCTCTCCTCGTCCGTGCCAATCAGACTCTCCCCGCCTAACACATACGTCTCCCTTGGATTTCTACTCCCTAAGTGCATCACTTTGCATAGTAACATAGTAAATGACGGCAGATAAAGACCTGTACAGTCCATCCAATCTGCCCAACAAGATAAACTCATTTTACATGGTATGTGATACTTTATATGTATACCTGAGTTTGATTTGTCCTTGCCTTTCTCAGGGCACAGACCGTAGAAGTTTGCCCAGCACTGTTCTTGTACTAAAAGTTCTGAAGATTCTGGAATCCTAAAGAGTTACAAGATTCTGGAATCCCAATTAGTAGCAACATTCCATGTAGCACCCCAAAGAGTAACATAGTACATGATGGTAGATAAAGACCTTACGGTCCATCCAGTCTGCCCAACAAGATAAACTCATGTTACATGGTATGTGATATTTTATATGTATACCTGAGTTTGATTTTTCCTTGCCAGTCTCAGGGCACAGACCGTAGAAGTCTGCCCAGCACTGTTCTTGTACTAAAAGTTATGAAGCTAATGTCGAAGCCCCTTAAAATTTACACTCAAGCCCATCCATATCTATTCAGTCACGATCAGGGTGCAGACCGTAGAAGTCTGCCCAGCACCGGTTTTGCTTCCCAATTACCGGCATCGCCACCCAATCTCCACTAAGATTCCACGGATCCATTCCTTCTAAACAGATCTGCACTATTCTATAAACCTGTGTGCATTTTAAAGGAACACTCCTGACCTGCTCATGCCCCTCCCCCTTTTCAGATTCAGTGCTATTGTATGAATGAGAACATAAGTGTGTTTCTGCCCTGTTTTGGCGCCTTGCCTCCGTTAGAATGCTTTTCCATGCCTAACGTTCAGCACCACATATAGAATTCTCCTGAACATATTTTCAATATTGGCCCGACCCAGCAGAACCTGCTTCCAATTCAGCACATTTATCCTACAGCTAGATCTCCTGCCTGATATCTTAGGACCGGAAATCAAAGGGATGAAGCATCGATTATCTCCCTTCCATTTATAAAGAAAACTGACACTATCAGTTCATCACTAGCGCAGAAAACTGCAATTTTAGAACATCTGTCAGAGGGAGCAGAGCGTCTCCTGTATGAGTGGCGGCTGCCAAGAACGTATCAGCTGTAAAACAAACAGTTACCTTGTCTTTTGCACTTGGACATACAAAACTCAATCATCTGAATCAACTTCAGAGGGAAACCTATTAGAAGAACTGACAGGTCAAAGCCACCAGTACTGCATGAAATGATGCATCCCCTTAGCTCTTTACCACTTTTAAAATAACATTTTTAGAAAATAAAATGCATTGTCACACACCAAGGAAATACAGTAATTCAGAATTCAGATCTAGCTTAAGCACTGTCAACTTTCTCATTTTTCAGACTTGACTTCATCATTCTGGGAGGTTTCGCCTCTCATGTTTTCCCCGTTCTAGAAAAAAGCCATAACATTTTGAGCGAACTCGTTTCACTAAGATGGTATAGAACATTTAGGGGCCTTTTACTAAGCCGCATAAGTGTCTACGTGCGCTCAACGTGTGCCAAAATGGAGTTACCGCCCGACTACCGCATGACTCTTGCGGTAATTTCATTTTTGGCGCGCGTTTGATACGTGCATCTGAAAAATATTTTTTATTTTTCGGGCACACGTAACGGATGTGCGCCAAGTGGCATTTGACATGCTTAGGTCATTACCACATGGATTCTTTACCATTAGGTCAATGGCTGGCGGTAAGGTCTCAGACCCAAAATGGACGCACGGCAATTTTGATTTTGCCGCACGTCCATTTTCGGCAAAAAAAGGGCCTTTTTTACAGGAGTGCTGAAAAATGGATCGGCACGCGTCCCAAATAGTGTGCGATTTTCTCTTTATAAAAAAGCATTTCTTGACCAATGAGTTAACCTGCATTTCCATAGCGTGCATCTCATAAGGGGGCGTGGCCATGAGCATCCCAAAAAGGTGTGCATATAGTTATAAAATATTGGCTCAGCACGCCCTGCTTGGGTGCCAGCGTTTACACCTGGTTTCAGCAGGCGTAAAGTCTGACGCTTACAGTTTGAGCGCAGGAACTGGCTCTGACCGTGATTCTATAACGAACGTGTGACCTTTGTAGAATCAAGCTTATAAGTAAATAAGTATTGCCATACCGGGAAAGACCAAAGGTCCATCGAGCCCAGCATCCTGTTTCCAACAGTGGCCAATCCAGGTCACAATATACCTGGCAAGATCCCAAAAAAGTACTAAACATTTTATACTGCTTATCTCAGAAATAATGGATTTTCCCCAAGTCCATTTAATAATGGTCTATGGACTTTTCCTTTAGGAAGCCATCCAAACCTTTTTAAAACTCCGCTAAGCTAACCGCCTTTACCACATTCTCTGGCAACGAATTCCAGAGTTTAATTACACGTTGACTGCAGTGGCGTAGCTACGTGGGGCCTGAGGGGGCCGGTGCCCCCTCAGATTCACCCCAGGATCCCCCTCCCGGCGAACCCGCCCCCGCCTACCTTTACTTTTGCTGGCGGGGGATCCCACACCCCGCCAGCCGACGTCTTCTCAGTCCTTCCTGCTTTTCAATTTGTTTGCTGACGTCCTGCACGTAATTGTACGTGCAGGACGTCAGCAAACAAATTGAAGAGCAGGAAGCGACTGAGAAGAAGACGTCGGCTGGTGGGGAGTGGGATCCCCCGCCAGCAAAAGTAAAGGTAGGCTGTAGCGGCGGCGGGTTCGCGGCGGGAGGGGGGGGCGGCAATGTCGGCGGTGGAGGGGCGGAACCGGGGGGAGGGCTAAAATGTGCCCCCTCCCTCTGGGCTCTGGACCCCTCCCCCACGGAAGGCTGGCTACGCCCCTGGTTGACTGAAGAAAAATTTTCTCCAATTCGTTTTAAATTTGCTACATTCTTAGTGCTGATCTGTTCCAGAGACCATTTTTGAGTGCAATTTATAAAGTCCAGCCTATACTGTTCTGTTGCTTAATATCTGGATGTTTTTACTTGCAGCAGCCAGAGTTTTGAAAAATCACCGATTGCCGCAGGCTCAGTATCAGGGGGAGGGGGAACAGTTCTCTGGTTCTGGTCCAGAGGGCATCTGCTCTACATTGGGCAAAGAATTCCAAAGTCCTTGCATTCCTTCTTATTTTTCTTCATTTGGCTTTTGACCACAGTTAGGTTTGGTTGCAGTGTTTTCTTTTCTTTTTTTCTTTCTTTTTCTTTCTATCTAGGTTTGTCAGAGAATCACAAGAGTAATGAAACATGGGTCGGGATGGGAGGAACAGGAGAGATAGAAGGCTAGTGTAACCCTGACTTGTTAACTGGAATTATGTATTGCCGTATATCGAGCTCAAACGCAGATCAGCAATAAATCATGGTGCCAGAGAACAGCTTACAATTCATATCATCTTTTGCAGCATGAAACATATATAACACTGTTCAAAATTCTGCCTTGCAGGTAAATATGCTTAAACTGATTCAAGGCTCTGTATCCCAGAGAGTCTGACTCAAAGGAGCAATGTACATCTTCCCGTTTGCTTCCTTATAGAGTGACTGATTCTCCTTTCTCTGGACCTCATGAGACCATCAAATTTTTACCTCCTGCTAAGGATATGCAAAAAAAAAAAAAAAAGCATTCTTTTATTTATTTTGCAGATGTTTTCCAAAATATTCCGGAACAATATGGAGAACTGTGAAAATGGTTAAAGCAGGCTTTCTTGTGAACTATTTCCATGGGTACAAAGAAAAGTGAAAGATGCTGAAAATGACCACCTTTTGCAGCTTTCTGGAAAACGTTCCATTTTTAGAGACATCTCAGTGGTTCCACTGGCAGCTGTGATCGGTCATGCTTTGGACAGGAGATTGGTTTCGGAGGAATGGAGATTGACAGACTTCCTCCAGTCCCACTCCAACTGGAAGGGAACTGGTCAGTCTGTCCACTGAGGTGGGCAAATTATTATTGTGTCACTACTGAAGGAAAGGGATCTGCAATGTCTTGGATTGGGCAAATTGTACGATCCAAGGCAGTTAGTTTTCGTAGAGGAAGACCATGAGGCATATTTTCAATGTCCATTTCTCGATGTATTTTAGAATAGACTCTATGTCGGTAGATCCTGTTCTAAGATACTAGTGAAACTTGAGATGTCCTGACCTAGACGTCACAAATTCCATTTGTACATCCTTCTAAAACGCTGCTCCACCTGTATAAACCTTTCTGAATATTGACCTATAAGATTGTACGATCCTATTCAACTTAATGATGACCCCACTTGCCAAGTCCTTATCCAACCATGGCCTTAACCCTTTCATATATGCAGACGATGTCACAATATACATTCCTTACAAAACCAAACTGACAGAAATCACCAACGAAATCAAGCTCGGCCTGAACATCATGGATTCATGGGCAAATGCATTTCAACTAAGACTCAATAAAGAAAAAACACATTGTCTCATCCTCTCATCCCAACACAGCGCGGACATCCTCACAAGTATCAACACCCCAGATCAAACCCTTCCTATCTCAGACAGCTTGAAAATCCTCAGCGTTACAATGGACTGTAACTTAACACTAGAGAGCCAAGTGGCATCCACAACAAAGAAAATGTTCCACTCAATGTGGAAACTCAAATGTGTGAAGCAATTCTTCCCGAGGGAAACATTTCACAACCTGATACAATCAATGGTCCTAAGCCACTTAGATTGCTGCAATGGAATTTATGCAGGATGTAAAGAACAAACCTTAAAGAAACTTCAGACCGCTCAAAACACGGCAGCTAGGCTCATATTTGGTAAAACGCGATTTGAAAGCACAAAACCCCTCTGCGAAAAACTACACTGGCTCCCAATCAAAGAACGCATCGCCTTCAAAATCTGCACCCTGGTTCACAAAATCATCTATGGAGAAGCCCCGAGTTACATAACAGACTTGATCGACTTACCAATTAGAAATACATCCGAATCAACACGTTCTTATCTAAATCTGCACTACCCAAGCTGCAAAGGACTTAAATACAAAACAACTTACGCATCTAGTTTTTCCTACATAAGCATACAACTGTGGAACGCATTACCAAAAGCCTTGAAAACGACGTACGACCACCTAAACTTCCGGAAATCACTAAAAAACAACCTGTTTAAAAAGGCATACCCTACCAGTCCAACTTAAATGCCTAATCTCTGCAACACAACCAAACTAAAGCACGTAATGGACATAACACAACTCTTCTGTTCTCCGATTCCCTATTGTGGCTGTGCCACATGAACTTGATCTTACCACAACATCACCCTGTATTTGTTCACACCGGAGCCTGCAAAGGCCTCTCCGGTACTATGCAAGCCACATTGAGCCTACAAATAGGTGGGAAAATGTGGGATACAAATGTAACAAGTAAATAAATAAATAAATAAATAAAAATAAGCCTCAATGTAATAAATTTGGAAAGGAGGATCTGCCTCTCCCCCTCCCCCCACCAATAACACATGCACCCTCTCTTTTCCTGTAAAGGCACAAGGAGTTTTTTTGAGTAAAGGGATTGGGGAGACCACTGTACTCTGTCATGGGCACAAGATGTAAGTCAGAAGCCAGAGACTAGTTGTAAACTGGAGCTAAAAAGCCCAAAGTGACTCACCTTTTCTAGGCCTTTGACAATGGAGTCACCTAGCAGCGGGAATTTTCTGTTTTGAGCTGATTTATCAGTGGTTTGGGGGTGTCTTTTGGATTGAGTTACCTTCTTGGTCACTGGCTCTACCTCAGTTCTTATTTTCAGAGCGTCATATTGCTTCAGTGCAGCAAAAGAATCAGACAGTCAACGACTGGGAGGGAGAATGTCATTTGTGTCACAGGTCTTAATCTACTTGAGCTTACTGTAACCCATCTATTCTTGGGTTCTTTATTCTTTGTGGTAGCGGGGACGGTAAACTGGTTGTCAGTTGAATTGTACTGGAAGTTCCTTTAACTGCAGCCAATTCCTGCTTAAAATTGTCGATCTCCTCTCCTGTTTCACAGCAGAGAAATGAAGACACACTGGACAAGCCCTAAGGCACAACAATTATTGTATTGAATGAAAGTCATGTTGATTGATTAGAATGAATATGAACAGGTGTACAATGGTACAAGAACACCAATGAGAAAGATTATCTGAGTGTGACTTTAAAGATGGGTGGGGGGATTATAAGTTAATAAAGGGCTCAGGGTTTGAAGACTATTTGTACTGTCTGAAACGTAAGAATATAAGAATTGTCATACAGGTTTAGACCAAAGGTCCATCTAGCCTAGTCTCTTGTTTCCAACAGTGGTTAGTCCAGGTCACAAATCTACTATAATAAAACTCACCCTCAACGTTCTGAAGACACTGACGTCACTGCAGCCACTCAGACACCGGTTTGTAAGTTCATGGTGGTGAAGCCACAACACTCACCATGTCTCCATGCCCTGCCCTCCCGTCAGGCGTGATGACGTCGAGGGCGGAACAATTACAAAACAACGAAAATGAACGAACGGGGAGTTTCCCTACTCCTCCCCTTCCAACGAATCGCTGCAGACTGCCTAACAAACAAAAGCGGCCGAGGACGTGCCCAACCGAAGCCATCTCTCTCTGCCCCTGTCTCCTAGCCCCGCCCTCACATCAAATGTTATGACGTCGAGGGCGGAGACATGGCCAGAGATAGATGGCTTCAACCGACGAACCCCACAGTGACCACCGACTAAAAACGTGCCAGCTACCCTCCAACCACCCCTCCACAAATGGCCCCGCCACAATCGCGGTCGTCGTTCGACAAAGTGGTGAGTTACAGGGGAGTGGAAGAGGAGAGGGAGGACGGCCTCGAACTCGGAGGGGACGAAAGGAGGGCGTGGGACTCGGAGGACAGAGAGGGACACAGCAACGGAGGGAGGGGGGGGAACCCTTGCTAGCGCCCGTTTCATTTCAGGCAGAAACGGGCCTTTTTTGCTAGTATTTAAATACTTAGCAGAATCCCAGAATATTCCATTCTGCTTGTACTTTTCCCTCCTGGCACTTATCCAAATCTTTCTAAAACCCAGCTACACTAACTTATTTGTTTATTTACCACCTTTTTGAAGAAATTCACCCTAAGTAATGTACAGCAAGTACAAGTCGATCATAGGCAATAGACAATTACAGCAGTAAAAATATTCAAATAACAGTACATAGTATGGAATGTAATTCTGCTTATAATGGCAATATAATCTACTATAATAAAACGCGGCCTCAACGTTCTGAGGACACTGACGTCACTGAAGTCACTCACACACCGGTTCGTGGTTTCATGGTGGTGAAGCCACAACATCTTCATGCCCCGCCCTCGCGTCACACATGATGACGTCGAGGGCGGAACACGAAAAGAAATTAACGCACGGGGAGCAGTAGGGAAACACGCTCCCCGTGTTTCCCTACTCCTCCCCTTCCAACAAATCCCAGCCGCCGCCGCCGTGCACATGAACCCGGCCCCTTTCGCCACATAGCCCCGCCCCTTACAACTTACCACCCCGCCCACGGTAGCACATGCTTAACCTCACCAACCTCCCTCCCCCCCTGTCACCTCCCCTCCCCTTACACGTGTCTCCCTGGTGGTCTAGAGGTACCTGTTCCGTGGGCCCAGGAAAGAAAGAGCCCCCTCTTTCCTCCCGTAGCGGTGGCTTCCTTGCTGCATCGTGTGGGAGTCCGGCTCTCAGCGTTTGAAAATGGCCGCCGAGAGTTCAAGCTGCCTCGCGAGACTTCAACTCTCGGTGGCCATTTTGAAACGCCGAGAGCCGGACTCCCACACGATGCAGCAAGGAAGCCACCGCTACGGGAGGAAAGAGGGGGCTCTTTCTTTCCTGGGCCCACGGAACAGGTACCGTAAGGGGAGGGGAAGGGAGTCCCGTGCCCGCTAGCGCCCGTTTCATCGGCGCCAGAAACGGGCCATTTTTACTAGTATACAATAAAACATCTTAATAGACAGCATAAGGTGTAAGTGAAGGTGGAACATATAGACAGATAAGAGTAACAGGAGTTAGAAAATAAGGGAACTAATTTAACGAACATTGCTCGTGAAATCAGAAAGATGAATGAATATAATCTCAGATAGGGTATGTGCAGTCAGTCCTTATATATGTGACTAGCAAGTTAGTTTCTTTTTCCATTAAAGGCTTGGGAGAACAGCCAAGCTTTCACCTGCTTCTTCTTAAAGTAGAGATAATCTTGTGTTGAGCAAAGCCTTTCAGGGAGTATATTCCAAAGTGTGGGGGCTGCTCCAGAGAAGACTCACTTTTATCACATTCTCTGGAAACAAATCACAGAGTTCAAATTTTGCATTGAGTGAAAAAAGTAATTTCTCTGATTTGTTTTAAATGTACCACTTAGGAACTTCATGGCCTGGTCCCTAGTCATTGTATTTCTTGAAAGAGTAAACAACTGATTTGCATTTACCTGTTTCACTCCATTCAGTAGTTTATATTTTACTCTTTCAAAAAGTACAAAGACTAGGGGACACTCAGGGGCCCATTACTAAGCCGTGTAAGTGTCTACGCGTGCCCAACGCACGCCAAAGTGGAGTTACCGCCCGACTACTGCGTGGCTCTTGCGGTAATTTCATTTTTGGCGCAAGTCCGATATGTGCGTCTGAAAAATATTTTTTATTTTCAGGCACGCATAACGGATGCGGGCCAAGTGGCATTTGCCACATGTAGGTCATTACCGCCCGGTTACCACGTGAGTCTTTACCGCTAGGTCAATGGCTGGCGGTAAGGTCTCAGACCCAAAATGGGCGCGCGGCAATTTTCATTTTGCCGCGCGTCCATTTTTGGCAAAAATTTTAAAAGGCCTTTTTACAGGCGCTAAAAACTGGATCGGCGTGCGCCCAAACCCTGCGCCTACACTACCGCAAGCCATTTTTCAGCGCGCCTTTGTAAAAGGACCCCTCAATGAAGTTACATGGAAATCCTTTTAAAACAAACAGGAGGAAATATTTTTTCACTCAACGAATAGTTAGTGGTAACAGCAGTTAGCGTATCTGTGTTTAAAAAAGGTTTGAACAAGTTCCTGGAGGAAAAGTCCATGTCTGTTATCGAGAAAGGCATGGGGGAAGCCATTGCTTGTCCTGGGATTGGTAGCATGGAATGTTGCTACTCTTGGGGATTCTGAATGGAATCTTGTTACTCTTTGGAGTTCCGGAATGTTGCTACTATTTGGGTTTCTGCCAGGTACTTGTGACTTGGATTGGCCACTGTTGGAAGCAGGATACTGGGCTTGATGGACCACTGGTCTGACCCAGTATGGCTATTGTTATGTTCTTATATTCTTTTTTTTTTTTTAGTCTTAATATTTTTATTAATTTTGTAATAAAGAGAGAACATTAATAACAACAAATTAAGAAAAGCCAAGCTACTGTCCTTGCTGGCAGTGCAGTAAAGTTAAGACCAAATCAGCCTGTCCTGAAAATTGGGAGCCAGTTGTTAATTCTAGCATTGCACAGTACTTCTAACAGATGCATAAGGACTGTAAGAGCAGCACATTTGCTTACCCTTCCGTTCTGTACGTTGAGCACCTCTCCAGAGGAATCTTCAGCACGCCGTTATTTAAGCCCACAAACAGGGATCTGTTACTGTGAAGAATCTGGAGGCTTCTGATTTGTCCTTGTTGACCCGTGGGAAGAATCTGCATTTCCTCTAAATAACAACTCCTCAAGCTCCTGTTTGCATTGGAAAGCGCCTTCAAAATGGTGCCATATTCTGATGGAGGAAGCAGCAGGAAACAGGAAATCTCTAAAATATTCATTGCATTAAAAAAGGAGACATTTTCAAACTGTAGCCTTGGTACAGTCTGCGGATGCTTTTTACCCAAAAGCTTTGGGACAGAGCATGAAAGAGAACGTTTACACATATTTTCCCTTTGACAACAGCTGTAGATATAAAGTACTTCTGGACTTTTTGCATCTATCTTTTTCTGCAGGGAACATTTTGCAGGGAAAATAAGGCGTAGTGCCAAGTGCCTACATTTATGTTTACAATTTCACAAATGTCACTAAACTCTTAAATATAGGACTATAAAAAAAGTGGATGCTAATAACGGTGGAGCCCACGGCTTTAACGCTGCTTTTGACTCCTAACCACTACTCTGTACCCTTTTATCCCTTCCTCTTTAATTCCCTTACCTCTTAGTTGTTCTGTCGGTTTGTCTGTCCTACTTAGATTGTGAGCTCTTTGAGCAGGGACTGTCTTTTTATGTATAATGTACAGTGCTGCGTAAGCCTTGTAGCGTTATAGAAGTGATAAGTAGTAGTAGTAATGTAGAAGCCTGCCCTTGCAGATCAGCAACGCGGCCACGCAGGCTTCTATTTCTGTGAGTCTGACGTCAGACTCACAGAAACAGAAGCCTGCGCGGCCGCATTGCTGATCTGCAAGGGCAGGCTTCTAGATGGAATGTTGCTAGTGGAGGAGTAGCCTAGTGGTTAGTGCAGTGGAACATGGAATGTTGCTACTATTTGAGATTCTGGAATGTTGCTATTACTTGAGATTCTACATGGAATGTTGCTACTATTGGAGATTCTGTTGCTACTATTTGAGATTCTACATGGAATGTTGCTATTCCACTAGCAACATTCCATATTTAGATTGTGAGCTCTTTGAGCAGGGACTGTCTTTTTGTGTATGGTGTACAGCACTGTGTATGCCTTGTAGCGCTATAGAAGTGATAAGTAGTAGTAGTAATGTAGAAGCCTGCCCTTGCAGGTCAGCAACGCGGCTGCGCAGGCTTCTGTTTCTGTGAGTCTGACGTCCTACACATACGTGCAGGACGTCAGACTCACAGAAACAGAAGCCTGTGCGGCTGCGTTGCTGATCTGCTAGGGCAGGCTTCTAGATGGAATGTTGCTAGTGGAGGAGTAGCCCATTGGAGCCGACTCTGTGGGTGCTGTGGGTGCTTGAGCACCCCGCAATATTGGAAAAATTCCTTGTATGTGTCCAGGGAGGGATTATTTCCATTGGGCTTAGCACCCCCAATAATTTTGAAAAGTTGGCTCCTATGGAGTAGCCTAGTGGTTAGTGCAGTGGAACACGGAATGTTGCTACTATTTGAGATTCTGGAATGTTGCTATTACTTGAGATTCTACATGGAATGTTGCTACTATTGGAGATTCTGTTGCTACTATTTGAGATTCTACATGGAATGTTGCTATTCCACTAGCACCATTCCATTTTTAGATTGTGAGCTCTTTGAGCAGGGACTGTCTTTTTTATTTATGATGTACAGCGCTGCGTATGCCTTGTAGTGCTATAGAAGTGATAAGTACTAGTAGTAGTTCCACCTGAAATTCAGCCCGCAGTGGAATGCGGCATGGGAGCCACTCGCAGCTGCGAGCTGACCTGACCCTGGATATTCAATGCCTGGTTAACTGTAGAGCATGAAGGGGCCCTTTTAAAAAGGCACGGTAGGATTAGGGCGCTGGTAGTGCACGCCAAATCGGCCCTACCGCCGGGGTAGCATAGGAGCCTGGCAGTAGTTCTGAAGTTGGTCAGCGCAGTTTGCCATGGTAGAAAATCATTTTCTATTTTCTATCACGGGGTGTTCCTGGCAGTAATTGACAGCGTAGCCACGTAGCCACGGGGTTAGTGTGTGAGCCCTTACCGCCAAGTAAACAGGAGGTAGTAAGGGCTCATGGTTTTAGTACGTGGCCATTATTGCCAAAAATAGAAATTCGGCTTTTCGGCAGATGCACTATCATGTGGCCTGAGTGATCAGGAAAATCACACGCTAAAAGTAGCACGGGCCACTTTTTAGCAAAGCCTTTGTAAAAGGGCCCCAAATGGTCAAAAAAGAAAAATGAACTGGGCACAAAATGTCTAAAAATGTCTAAGGAAATGGCCATTTTCGAAATAAAAAGATAGTCATTTTTTTTAAGGTTTGGAAATGGCCATGTTTACCACTTGATTTTGGGACGTTTTCAGCAAAACGTCCAAAATCGGGCTTAGACGTTTTATCAAAAATGCTCCTCCACGTCAGGTAGAACATTAAATAATAAATCAAGTCAAACCAAACCCAACCATCCTGCACTTGAACATCCATACACGGGAACAATAAACGGCCAATTCTAATGTAAAATGTACGAGTTGTGCCAATGACACATTCACAAGTGCTGACACCATAAATGTAAACGTAAAAGGTATATAAAATAGAGGTATATAAAATAATGAGTGGAGTGGAACAGGTGGATGTGAAGCGTCTGTTCACGCTTTCCAAAAATACTAGGACTAGGGGGCATGCGTAGTAAATTTAAAACAAATCAGAGAAAATATTTCTTCACCCAACGCATAATTAAACTCTGGAATTCGTTGCCAGAGAACGTGGTGAAGGCGGTTAGCTTGGCAGAGTATAAAAGGGGGTTAGACGGTTTCCTAAAGGACAAGTCCATAAACCGCTACTAAATGGACTTGGGAAAAATTCCGGGAATAACATGTATAGAATGTTTGTACGTTTGGGAAGCTTGCCAGGTGCCCTTGGCCTGGATTGGCCGCTGTTGTGGACAGGATGCTGGGCTCGATGGACCCTTGGTCTTTTCCCAGTGTGGCATTACTTATGTCCTCTACTTGGCTCACTTTTATTACATAGAGCAGTGATTTAACCTATTGTGATGTCATAGTGGCTCATTCCACCAATAAGAGCCAACCTCATTAGTGATGTCACAATGGCTTGATTGTATAGAATGTTTGTACGTTTGGGAAGCTCGCCAGGTGCCCTTGGCCTGGATTGGCCGCTGTCGTGGACAGGATGCTGGGCTCGATGGACCCTTGGTCTTTTCCCAGTGTGACATTACTTATGTACTTATGTAAAAGAAACGCAGAGTAGTTATAAAGACACTACATAGTGTGACTTGGCTGGCCTGATGGCTCAGTGGAAAGTGCTGTGCAAGGCCCAACAGAGTGATCTAGGTTTCGTTCTCTGGCCAGGTTTCTACTCTCCAGGCTGGCAGAAGCTGAACATGCTGCAGAGGTAGCATTCACTCCCTCTTGTGGGGGAAAGTAGAACAACACAGCAATCATTGTGCAACAGCTCCAGCTAGTGGTTATCCCTTTTTTTACAGCTGCATCTTGAAAAGACCTATTTATGGGGTCCTTTCACAAAGACGCGCTGACTTGCGGTAGTGTAGGCGCGGGTTTTGGGCAAGCGTCGATACATTTAACAGCGCACCTGTAAAAAATGCCGTTTTAAAAAATCTTGCCGAAAATGGACATGCAGTAAAATCAAACTTGCCGCGTGTCCATTTTAGATCTGAGACCTTACCGCCAGCCATTGACCTAGCTGTAAAGACTCATGCGGTACCCAGGCAGTAATGACCTACGTGCGTCAAATGCCACTTGGCGCGTGTCCGAAAAAAAAAATATTTTTCAGACGCATGTATCGGACGCGCTCCAAAAATGAAATTACCACAAGAGCCACGCGGTAGCTGGGCGGTAACTCCATTTTGGCGTGCATTGGGCGCATATAGAGGCTTACGCGGCTTAGTAAAAGGGCCCCTTATTTAGGAAAGAGCCAGGTGTTTAATTTCCCCTGGATTCGATATTCAGCGCTGTTTAACTGGCCAGAACGGTTGCTGACTAGTTAAATAGCACTTAACTGGTTCTCTGCCGATATTCAGCAGGGGATAACCGGTTATCGCCTGCTAAATATCCCAGGTTAGGGGTTAGCGGATAGCCAGTTGTATTGGGCGATATTCCTCTGTGAAGTACCGTATTTTTTGGACTATAAGACGCACTTTTTCCCCCCAAATTTGGGAGGAAAATGGGGGGTGCGTCTTATAGTCCGAAGGTAGCAGGCCGCCCACCCTCCCGCCCTCCCTCCGAGTTCGGGATCGCCCTCCCTAGGGTTACCTCCCCTCCCCCCGGCCCTGTCACGACCTCTCCCCTTACTCACGCAATCTTCCCTGGTGGTCTAGTGACGTCGGGGCAGGAAAGAGCCCCCTCTTTCCTGCCCAGCGCGCTGCTCTGCATCCTCCTGTATGCTGCCTGTGACGGTCTCAGCGAGATTCAAAATGGCCACCGAGAATTGAAGACTCGCGAGGCCACTTCAATTCTCAGTGGCCATTTTGAATCTCGCCGAGACCGTCAGTAGATCACCAGGGAAGATCACGTGAGTAAGGGGAGAGGTGGTGACAGGGCCAGGGGGAGGGGAGGTAACCCTAGGGAGGGCGATCCCGAACTCGGAGGGAGGGATTCGGACAAGATGCACCGGAGCACCTAGGTTTTAGAGGAGGGAAAAAGTGCGTCTTATAGTCCGAATTTTTTTTTTCCTATTTCCCTCCTCTAAAACCTAGGTGCGCCTTATGGTCCGGTGCGTCTTATAGTCCGAAAAATATGGTAGTTCCTGTTTCCGCATAGACAGGAGGTGACATGGCAGGAAGAAGGACCTGTGGTGGCAGAGCTGAGTTCTAATATAGAGTATATAAAACTTTTATTCATATTACCATTAAACACTTTTTCATAAATGAGGAAATCGCGACACTTCAACTCTCGGCAGCCATTTTGAATCGGCGCCGAGATCAACAACAGGAAGGATGCATGCAGGGCAGCGCTCCGGGCAGGAAAGAGGGGGCTCTTTCCTGCCCCGAAGAGGTCACTAGACCACCAGGGCAGTAGTAAGGTAAGGGGAGGGGGGGGGGGTGACGGGGTGTGTGACAGGGGGGAGGGGAAAAGGTAACAGGGGCGGAGCGAGGGCGTGAAATGGGGCAGGCCGGGGTGTGTGGTGGGGCGGGGCATGTGTCCTCCTTTTTGGGGGACAAAATATGGTAGCCCTATCTACAACTTACACACACCTTTACAGGATGGCTCTTGGTCCTGTCTGTGCTGGAAGATAATGTGGCATGGAATTAACAGGGAGTGCCACTCTGCAGCTGTAGACTTTGACAGAGCAGGATTTACAGTGAGTGAGGTTCATGTACTGTCCTTACCTGTCCCGATGTACATAACGTGATAGAGCGTATCCTTGCCCTGCACAATGTCTACCACCAGCTTGGAAAAGCGAATGTTGTCCTGAGTGACAAGAGGGTCAATGGAGACAGGCTGGACTACATCGTTCATGAGAAACAAGCGCTGGGCATCCTGCAGGCTCCTCTCGGTCAGGTTTTCATTGGGGCTTTCATCATTCAAGACACCACACTAAGCATGAGCAGACAAATGAATCCCATTCAGTGGAGGAGCAGAAATTTAAAGCACCACTATGAAATACATTTTCAGAGACGTCACCTTCTTGGCTCTTATTTTTCCTTTTAATTTCATTCCTAAATGATCGTTTTCATTTCCTTAATGGATTTCAGCTTGTATATTTTTCGCAATATAAGGTATGCACACCTTTATTTTTTTATCAATGCCACATTGCCTGTTCTACAGAATATCTTTGTCTGCATTCACCCGCAATTATATACACACTATTAATGTTTCACATGTAACACTGTGATACCTGTACGAGGCTCTGAATCAGCACAGCACTCTGACTTGTAGCATTCTCACATTTATTTTTATTTATTAGGATTTATCCAAACCCTTTTGGGTTAGATTCTATATATTACGCCTAAAAAAATCGGCACCGAAAAAAGAAAATATATATGCCTAGGCGTATTCTACAAACTATGCCTAAAGTTAGGCCCAGTGTCCGTTTTCATTTACATTAATGAAAACCTGATGTACCGTATTTTTCGGACTATAAGACGCACCGGACCATAAGACGCACCTAGGTTTTAGAGGAGGGAAATAGGAAAAAAAATTTTTTTCCTTTTTCCCTCCTCTAAAACCTAGGTGCTCCGGTGCGTCTTGTCCGAGTTTTGGACCGCCGTCCCGTACGTACACGATTCCATGTTCCCTGGTGGTCTAGTGACGTCGGGGCAGGAAAGATTCTAGGCGGCCATTTTGAATCTCGCCGAGACCGTCAGAAAGCAGTGAGGAGCACGGAGAGCAGCGCGATGGGCAGGAAAGAGGGGGCTCTTTCCTGCCCCGACGTCACTAGACCACCAGGGAACATGGCATCGTGTAAGTACGGGACGGCGGTCCAAAAACACTACCTTCGGACTATAAGACGCACCCCCCATTTTCCTCCCAAATTTTTGGGGAAAAAAGTGCGTCTTATAGTCCGAAAAATACGGTAAATGCTGATGCCTAAATTACACCTGGAACAACGACCACCTAAACTTCCGGAAAACACTAAAAACTAACCTGTTTAAAAAGGCACATCCTACCGATCCAACATAAATGCCTGATCTCTGCAACACAACCAAACTTAAGTACGTAAGGGACATAACACAACTCTTCCGTTGTACGATTCCCTAGTGTGGCTGGGCCACATGAACTTTATCACAACATCACTTTGTATTTGTTTACACCGGAGTCTGTAACGCCTCTCCGGAACTATGTAAACCACATTGAGCCTACAGACAGGTGGGAAAATGTGGGATATAAATGTAAGACAACAATCAAATAAGCGGATCTGATCAAAACAGATATGCAGAAAAATAAATGGAGGGGGAGGGGGGGGGGGGAAAGACCTCAGACAGGTGACAGTCAGCCAAATTGCTAGAATTGCTATTGAAAGATCACCATATATCAATCACTGGTCTTGGCCCAACCTCCTCCCGTGGTGTGAACAAAATGTTTTATAATTCTTTATGATGACTATACTAAATTCGCTGTGTTCGTCAAAGCATTCAAAAACATGAAGTGCAAAAGAACACAAAACTACTTAACTTGAAGCAGCGTCGTACTCGGGCATCCCCCACACATCTTGCTAAGTGCTATTCTATAAAGATGCGCAAGTAAATCTTTTAGCGTGCAACTGAAAAGGGGGTGTGGCTACAGGAGGGTATGGGTGGGTTAAGGATCGTTCCTTAAAGATGCGCACACTATAACAGAATTCAGGGGATCCACGCCTAATTTACACGTGAGGATTTACAGCAGATTTCAGTTGGTGTAAATCTTTGTGGCCACAGTCGGGCACATTTTCTGGCATTTATAGAATAACGCTCAGTGCTCATTTATTCAGTGCCCAAATTTGAGTGCTGTTTTCTGAATCTAGTCCTAAGAGCCATGCAGCTCGTAAGTATTGCCACACTGGAACAGACCAAAGGTCCATCAAGCCCAGCATCCTGTTTCCAACAGTGGCCAAACCAGGTCACAAATACCTGGCAAGATCCCCCCAAAAAGTACAAAACATTTTATACTGCTTATCCCAGAAATTGCGGATTTTCCCCAAGTCCATTTAATACTGGTCTATGGACTTTTCCTTTAGGAAGCCGTCCAAACCTTTTTTAAACTCCGCTAAGCTAACCGCCTTTACCACATTCTCTGGCAACGAATGTGGCATAGCCCATAGGAATGCAATGGGCTATACCACATTTAGTGCATGCTAATCATAAGCACACTAAGGGCCAGATTCTATAAATGGCACCTAAAAAAATCCACACGGTAAAAAGACTTGCCTAGGCATATTCTATAAAGTACACCTAAATATTATAGAATAGGCCTAAGTTTCCATGCGGTATACAGAATATGCTGAGTGCCTTTCTACGTGACCAAATTTAATTGCATCCATTTAGGCCACGTTGGCTTAAATACAGACGCGTAGATTTAGGTGCAGAGGGGCATATTCTATAACAGTGCACGTAAATTTTGGAATGCCCAGGAAGCACCCATTTTACCGCCCATAACCATGCCCCTTTTTGACTGCACGCATTAGAATTTTAGGCACAGTGCGTTACAGAATACGCTTAGTGAGTTTATTTATTTATTTACAACATTTGTATCCCACATTTTCCCACCTATTTGCAGGCTCAACGTGGCTTACATAATTCCGTAAGTGGTGATTACCAGTTCCGGATAGGAGAAATACATAGTTGGGGTAAAGGGACAAATTAGGTTAGGTTACAAGAGGAAAGTTCGTCCTATGATAAGAGCTAAAGATAATAGGTTCAACTTCATTCACGACAAAAAAGCTTGAATAATTAGGATCATTAAACTGGAAATCAAGATAATTAGCAAAAACAGTAGAGATATAGAGAATACATGTTGTATAATTGCGTTTTGTTAATTTGAATTTATGACGAGTTGTTATTGTATGCTTTCTTAAATAAATAAGTTTTCAGTAGTTTACGGAAGGTCACTATGTCGTGTGTTATTTTTATGGATATTGGTTATTCATGTAAATTCTAGTTATTGCTAATTAGTGCTCATTATTGCTTGTTAAGACCTGTTATCAATCCTGATTTGGTTCTTGAGCCAATTAAGTTATGCACGTTATAAAATATGCTTAGATTTCGGCGAGGAAATCTATGCATGCTATATAGAATCCGAGGGTGAATTCATTAGCGCGCTATAGCAAAAGGGCCCCTAAAAACGAAATAACTGATGAACATGGAAAAACAAAATGGAAAATGAAACTGAAATACTTTTTTCCCTATGCACATTCCCATCAAAGAATGCTAAGTCTTCTAGACAAACTTTCATTACAGATTTACATGCTTTTATACACAATTAAGCAAGCAAGAAAATATGATAAATGTGTGCTCGCAAAGATATGGTTATATGAACCTGGAGAAATGTGAGTTATGCCATAAAGTATCTGGGATCTTGAAAGTGTGTCAAAATTCTTTAGCAAAGGACCTGAAAATGTACTAATGCATTTATAAGATTCTCTGATAAGGATGCATATTTCTCATTCAAAATTATACCAACTCGTTCTTCTGTAGGGTCAACTGCACTTCAGCGCAGAAGAGTTCCTGTAACAATTATGTCATTAAGCATTGTTAAAGGACTCTGTTGGTGTTCAATGCATTGATGTACACAGATGGAATATTATATTCAAGTGGTGGTTTAGCGACAGATCTTCAGCCTAGAGGAGGAAAACAGCAAAGTGTGACAACAGTGGTGAGGATGAAATGCTCTTAGGGAGAGTAGTTTAAGGGGTCCTTTTACTAAGGTGCGCTGAAAAATGGCCTGTGGTAGTGTAGGCGCGTGTTTTTGGGTGCGCGCTGAATCATTTTTCAGTGCATCTGTAAAAAATGTCCTGATTTTTTGGGGCCAAAAATGGGCGTACGGCAACATGAAAATTGGCCTGTGTCCATTGTGGGTCTGAGACCTTACCTCCAGCTATTCACTTAGCGGTAAGGTCTCACGCGTTAACTGGGCAGTAATGGTCAATGTGCGTTCAAATGACAAATGCAGCCCATGCGCCAGAAAATAAAAATATTTTATGACACTCGTAGTGGACATGCGTCAAAAATGAAATTACCACCTGGGCCGCTCGGTAGCCGGGTGGGTAACTCAGAATTGATGCGCGTTGAGCACGTGTAAGCGCTTATGCGGCTTAGTAAAAGCGCCCCTAAAAGAGCAGAGGACAAGTTAGAAAGAACGGACGGGAAGGAAGAGAAGAGAAAAGGGTGGGAAGCAGTGGCGTACCAAGGGCGGGGCGGTGGGGGTGGTCCGCCCTGGGTGCATGCTGCTGGAGGGTACAGAGAGCAGCCGCGCGCCTGTCGGCTTCGCTGTTCCCTGCTCCCTCTGCCCCGAAACAGGTTACTTCCTGTTCCGGGGCAGAGGGAGCAGGGAGCCAGTGGAGCTGACAGGTGCGCGGCTGCTCTCTGCACCCTCCAGCAGCCAAGATGCACTCGAGGGGGGGGGGGGGCTTGATGCGCATTGGGAGGAGGGTGTCATTGCGCTGGGGGGGCTTGATGTGCCGGAGAGAGGGGAGTGTTGTGCTGCATCCTGGGGGGATGGGCGCCGCTGCACCCGGGGGGGAGGGGGTGCGCAGCAGCGATCTGCGGGTGGCAGCTGACCTAGGATCGCCACAGGTGGGAAGGGATAAACAACTTGGAATGGTTTGCTCTGGGGAATGATACTGGGTTGAGGGTCAGGAAGAGGAAGCGTACTGGAGATGCAAAGAGAACAGCGCTGTCAAATCAAGCCCTATTTTCCAAGTTACAGTGTCACCATTGTTTACATATGTTGTAAGTATGTCTAGGCATTTGAAGAGGTTGAGATCATGTTCCACATTCTCTGGGTTAGGAGTGAGGCTTACTGCTGTCATGGTATGCAGAAAACTAACCTATTTGGAGACATTGTACCAGAAGGAAAACAACATACCATTCCCTCTGGACTACACCACTGTGGTCACTCCTTTGTGGAAGCACTATGGCAAATGGTTTAGTCCATTATAACTCACTATTGATCTCCTTTTCTCTTTACTGGAACCCCCCCCCCCCCCCCCCGAAACAGTGGGGGCTGCAAAAGCTTCTTTCACTTTATAAATTCTGACACAGTTCAAATTATTAAAATGATCCGTGCCCTATGCATTCTAAAAATAGCAACGCCTGCTACATTCCTTTCACCGAGTGACCAAAGAGGTGGATCAAGGGAGACGGAGTGCTAGATATGGTGTACTTAGATTTATGTAAATCTTCTTTCAGGATATGTGTAAATAAACTGAGTGTCCTGGAATGGGCCATAAGGTGCCTGATCAAGTTAGAAACTGGTTGAATGGGAAGTGAGAAAGGGAAGTCACAAAAAGAGTTCATTCTGAAGGCAGAGGCATTACTAATCAGCTGTCACAGTGATTGGTCCTTGGTTCAGTTTTTCTTAACATTTAATAAGCAATATTTTGGAACAGCTTTTGGGGACGGTTTGCCTTTTCACCGTATCAAAATCTGCTGCAACAGGGATCCAGCAGTTTGAGAAATGGTCTTTTGGAAGCTTACGAATCCTTTTACTAAGGCGCACCGAAAAATGGCCTGTGCTGGTGTAGGCACACGTTCTGGACGCGTGCAGGTCCATTTTTCAGCGCGCCATCAAAAAAAGGCATATTTTTTCCTTTTTTTTGTGTACGAAAATGGACGTGTGGCAAAATTAAAAACCACCACTCGTCCATTTTCAGCCTGACACCTCACCGCCACACATTGACTTAGTGGTAAGGTCTTACGTGTTAACCGGGCAGTAATTGTCAGTGCACTTACACTGCTGATTACCGCTGGGTAAGCGCCACATGGTAGAAAATTCCTACCACGTGTTTTGGACGTGCGTAAAACATGGAATTACTGTCCGGGGCACGCGGTAGCCGGGCGGTAGCTCCAATCTGACATGCATTGGTCGCGTGTAGATGCTTACGTGCCTTAGTTAAAGAGCCCCTAAAATTTGATGTTAAAAAATGGGTCATGAGAGCTGAGGGCTGAGTTACCGTTCCTGTGCTTTTCCTTACTTTGTTACCTTAAGGGAAAGCATAGAGACAAAGTAAGGGTCTATCCTTCGGGGACCCCTACCGCCCTTATGCTGGGTCCCATGGATTCTTTTGTAGAGCACAGACAGGCTTCTTCTGAGAAGTGCAGTGAGTAAGGGGTTTGTGTGTTGCAAGCCTGAGGAGCTGAAAGTTGAGTGAATCCACCGAGTGCTGGGGATTTGCCTTCAGTACTGGGATGAGAAGCTTTTAGTGCAGTCTTGAATATGGTGGAAAGTCCAGGTATGGCGATGGTATCGGCTTCTGCGATGGAACCTGGAGAATGTCAGTTTGTACCGACCTCTGCCTTGAAATCTTTCCAACTAAAACACCCTGATCAGTTTTTTTTGGAATTTGATTTTTAAAGCTTGGTCATGAAAAAAAGGGGCCAAGTAAAGCTGGTGAAATGCTCGTCAAGCCTGGCTTTTTTTTTTTCCATTATCAGGCGAAGCCGGCCATCTCGTGAGCATGCCCCCATCCCGCCTTCACTACCCTACCGACACGCCCCCTTGATGTTTCGCTGGCTCAGCAATGGAAAGCAGTTGAACCTGGCCAAAAATCGGCTTTCGATTATACCGATTTCGCCGGGTTCAGGAGATCACCGGCCATCTCCCGATTTGTGTTGGAAGATGGCCGGCAATCACTTTCAAAAATGAGCTGGATAGTGTCCTCCAATTGAGTGCTCTTTTCTTCCTTAAATTTCCATGTAAATGTATAGTTAAATATACACGGGGCCGGTATACAGCCAGTGGCAGGCAGTGTGTTTGCTCTCCGCCACCAGAATTAAACCTGGATATTCAATGTCAGGCCATATCCAGTGACTGGCAATGAATATCCGGATTTATTTTGGACGCTAAAACGTTAGGAGCCTTTTTACTAAGGTGTTTGGAAAAATGGCCTGCACTGGTGTAGGCGTGTGTTTTGGACGAGCGCAGGTCCATTTTTCAGCGCACCTGCAAAAAGGGCCTTTTTTGTGGCCGAAAATGGACGTACGGCAAAATTAAAACCAACGCGCATCCATTCTCGACATGAGACCTTACCGCCATACAACTGACGTAGCAGTAAGTTCTCACGCGTTAACCGGAAATCATCAGCGAGCGTATACTGCCGATTACCGCCGAGTAAGAGGCACACGGTAGAAAATTTCTACCTTGTGTTTTGGACACAGTCAAAAAATGGAATTACCGCCCGGGGCACGTGGTAACCAGGTGGCAGTTCCAATTTGACACGCGTTGTCAAATATAGGCCTGCTATTTAAGCCGCCTATTTTGACCACTCAACACAGCCAGTTTGGCACTGAATATCAGCGCTTAATTGGCTATGTCACATGATTTAGCTATTTAGGGCTACGATTCTATATTTTGCGCCTTAATTTCCACACGGAAATCAAAGCGCATTCTATAAAGTACGCTTCAATTTAGGCATATGTTATAGAATATGTTCAGTGCAGCTCTGCATGACTAAAATGTAGCTGCGGTCAAATCCCGACACGTAAATTAACATAGTAACATAGTAAATGACAGCAGATAAAGACCTGTACGTTCCATCCAGTCTGCCCAACAAGATAAACTCATTTTACATGATATGCAAAACTTTATATGTATACCCGAGTGTGATTTGTCCTTGCCTTTTTCAGGGCACAGACCGTAGAAGTCTGCCCAGCACTGTTCTTGTACTAAGTTCTGAAGCTAATGTTGAAGCCCCTTAAAATTTACACTCCAGCCCATCCCTATCTATTTAGTCACGATCAGGGCACAGACCGTAGAAGTCTGCCCAGCTCCCGTTTTGTTTCCAATTACCGGTGTTGCCACCCAATCTCTGCTAAGATTCCACGGAACCATTCCTTCTAAACAGAATTCTTTTGTGTTTATCCCACGCACGTTTGAATTCCATTACCGTTTTCATCTCCACCACCTCCCGCGGGAGGGCATTCCATGTATCCACCACCCTTTCCGTGAAAAAATACTTCCTGACATTAGTCCTGAGTCTGCCCCCCTTCAACTTCAATTCATGTCCTCAAGTTCTACCGCCTTCTCATCTCCGAAAAAGGTTTGTTTGCGGATTAATACCTTTCAAATAATTGAACGTCTGTATCATGTCACCCCTGTTTCTCCTTTCCTCCAAGGTGTTCATGATCAGGTCAGCAAGTCTCTCCTCGTACGGTTTGCAACGCAAATCCCATAGCATTTTCGTAGCTTTTCTTTGCACCGCTTCCAGTCTTTTTACATCTTTAGCAAGATACGGCCTCCAAAACTGAACACAATACTCCAAGTGGGGCCTCACCAACGACTTGTAGAGGGACATCAACACCTCCTTTCTTCTGCTGGTTATGCCCCTCTCTACGCAGCCTAGCATCCTTCTGGCCATGGCCGTTGCCTTGTCGCATTGTTTCTTCACCTTCAGATCCTCCGACACCAACACCCCAAGGGCTCTCTCCTGAGTCGAGCTTACTAATTTCTCCCCTCCTATTCGGTATCTCTCTTTTGGGTTTCACTCTACACTTCTTGGCATTAAATTATGCACAGAGTGGGTAAATTGCAAAGGACGCAAGTACAAAACCTTTTATGGATCCAACTTCTCTTTCTTAGGCAGCCAATTCTGGAATGCTCTCCCCAGACCTATCCGATCAATCAGTGAATATCTGCCCTTTCGTAAATCTCTAAAAACCCATCTGTTCAAGCAAGCCTACCCAAATGACTCAAACTAATCCTATGAACCCATTTACCCAACACATATCCAGGAATCAACGACAACGATATAGACTACATCTACCACCTAATTTCCTATGTCTATCCCGTGTCCCATCCCCCTCCCGCCTACATTACCCTTCCTCCTATGCCCACCTACCCCATGCTTATACCTCTTCTACTCCCTTCGCCCTTACCTCTCCCTATCTACCAATCTCTCATATTATTCTACTCTACTTCACTTATATTTTCTCGATCAATATTATGTAATCCCAATTACTATGTAAGCCGCATTGAACCTGCTTTACTGGGAAAGTGCGGGGTACAAATGTAATAAATAAATAAATAAATAATATTCTATAACAATGCTCTTAGGGCACTGTATACTAAGGTGCGCAAGCAATTTTAAAAACACGACTCTTCAAAGGTAGCTAATGCAATTCCCACAGATGACTAGCAACTCTACCAAATTTAAAAATTCGAAAGGCCAAACAGACAGTCGTATTTTGAATATTGACCGATTTGTATTTAGAATACATAGCAAAATGAAGTTCCTTTTCAAATGCACTCAGTTTATCTTCCATTAGCAACATTAAGGTCATTCCTAGAAATGCAATACTTGAAACTAATTAACGGCCTGCAGTACGTACCTGGAAATTAGGAATTGGGTTCGCTGTTGGCAGCCAGGCAGATCTTGGATTCTCTTGATATCGGAAAGGACCATTAAAAGCTTGAGTAATGGCGCTGAGATTAAACGCACACACAGCTGAAGCAGCTATACTGTTCCTAGAAGGCAGAAAAATCAATTTAATGATTAAGAAACTGGCACCTCAATCATAACAGGTATTAATTTCTAACAGGATAATACGTATGTAATTACTAATAAGAGACTTACTCGTCAGCCAGGTCAAAATTTGTAATACATTAGTTGTTTTATTAACCTGAACACTGTTTGTCCTTGAAACGTCATGTATTTTATAATTCAAAACCATATTAGCATTAATAAAAGACTATCAGGCTTATTTTCGAAAGAGAAGGGCACCCATCTTTCAACACAAATCGGGAGATGGGCGTCCTTCTCTCAGGGTCGCCCAAATCGGCATAATCGAAAGCCGATTTTGGCCATCACCAACTGCTTCCCGTCGCGGGGACGACCAAAGTTCCCGGGAGCGTGTCGGAGGCATAGAGAAGGCAGGACTGGGGCGTGCCTAACAGATGGGCTTCCTCGAGCGATAATGGAAAAAAGAAGGGCGTCCCTGACGAGAACTTGGGCGACTTTACTTGGTCCATTTTTTTCTTATGACCAAGCCTCAAAAAGGTGCACGAACTGACCAGATGACCACCGAAGGGAATCGGGGATGACCTTCCCTGACACCCCCAGTGGTGACTAACCCCCTCCCACCCTGAAAAAAACAACTTTAAAAACTTTTTTTGCCAGCCTGAAATGTCATACTCGGGTCCATCGCAGCAGTATGCAGGTCCCTGAGGGGGTGGGGAGGTGTGTGTGTGTGTCAGCGGAGGCATAGCGAAGGCGTGGACGTCCTTCTTTCAAACATTTTGGACATCCTGAAGTGCCCCCCCCCCCCCCACAGGGATGGCCAAATTTCAAGGGAGCGGAGTGGAGGAGTGGTCTAGTGGTTAGAGCACTGGTCTTGCAATCCAGAGGTGGCCAGTTCAAATCTCGCTGCTGCATGGACATCCTTCTCACAGAAACATCCACATTTTGGACATCGAGGACATCCTTCACCAAAAAAAAAAAAAGACGTCCTTGACGAGCACTTGGACGTTTTCGCCTGGACTTGTATTTTTCTAAGGTTGTAGACGGCAATTTATTTAGGTTGTAGATGGCTATTATACACATATAGCTTGTCTAAATGTATGAAGCCGTCTTTGGCATTAGCAGAGCAGCCATGCATAATGCTTGGCTGCTCTGCAATGGCTTCCCCTCCTTAGGAAGGAAATCGTGAGCTAACAGTGAGCAGCTCATTTGCATGCGATTTCCTTCATGCATGCCCGTTCCTTTCTGAATCGCTAAGGGATCGGTAAGGGAAGGGCTTTTTCCATTCAGTTAGTGCATCAGTTAGTCCACTGCAGTGCCCCCTAGGGTGCCCGGTCGGGTGTCCTGGCATGTCAGGGGGACCAGTACACTACGAATGCTGGCTCCTCCCACGACCAAATGACTTGGATTGGTCATTTTTGAGATGGGCATCCTCGGTTTCCATTATGGCTGAAAACCGGGGACGACCATCTCTAAGGTCGACCATCTCAACATTTAGGTCGACCATCTCTAAGGTCGACCTAAATGTTGAGATTTGGGCGCCCCTGACCGTATTATCGAAACGAAAGATGGACGCTCATCTTCTTTCGATAATATGGGTTTCCCCGCTCCTTCGTGGGGACGTCCTGCGAGGACGCCCTCAGGAAAACTCAGGCGCCCCGTTCGATTATGCCCCTCCACGTGCCCTGTTTACTAAGCCATGCCGTAGGTGCACAAACGTTTTAGCGTGTGCTAAAAATTAACGTGTGCTAACACTAGAGACACCCATAGACATATAATGGGTGTCTCTAGCGTTAGCGCACGCAAAAACGTTTGCGCACCTACAGCGCGGCTTAGTAAACAGAGCCCTATATACAATATTTTCCCTTTGCACTCTTTAACTGAAATAAATCTGATTTTTAACCAGTATTTATCACCATACAACAGTGCTAATTTGGTTTAATGGGATTTCTGCAGGTGCATAAAACCAATGCCAGGGACCTGTGCTGCGCTGTAATTTGCCCGCATGAGTTGCAGCTACGACTGGTTCAACAGGACAGTCTGAAAGAGCATAGATCAGTTCTGTCCATGACCAGTTGGTTGCCAGCCAGCAAGCAAGCAGCTCTCCAGGGCAGTGCATCAAGAACACGCAGAGCAGCTGGCAGGGGAGAGTCCCTGGAGCATGTACCATCGGAGGAAGGAAAATCAAAAGGTAATTATATTTTAAATGAAGTTCTCAACATCCTACAGTACTGTAGGGTCATTAATGTCATTGGCTACTGCCATTTATTTCAATGAACAGCAGAAGGCTGAACACGACAGAGAACAACAGAAAGAAAGTTTAGAATAAAATAGAAAATACCATCAGTGAGAAAAGTCTTGGAAATAAATGTTTAGATGCTTATTTTACAAGCCTATGGGGTCCATTTATGAAGCTGCGGCAAAAGGGGGCCTGTGCTGGCATTGGCACGTGTTTTTGATGCACATTGAGGCCCCCCCCTTTACCACAGCGGGTAAAAGGCAGGTCTTCTTTTTTTTCAAGAATGGCCGTGCGGCCATTTGGGGGGGGGGGGGGGAAGCACTTACCATTGAGGTGGCAATAAATGCTCCTGCGCTATCCCAGCAGTAACCAGGCAGCACAAGGCACTGCCCTACTACCGCCAGGTACACACCAGTGCTATAAAAATTGAAATATTTTTGAAGCGCCAGAAATGATGCATGTTGGGGGAGGGAACTTTTGACGGGCTGCTGTGGTAGTCTGGCAGTGCTTCCCTTTTAGTGAGCTCTGGCCCTCTCCCACCGTGAGGTCTGGCTATGCCCCTGGCCTGAGCGCATCCTGTGGTAACCTATTTTTCCATGTGCTATGCCTGCATAATTTTTATTTTTGGATGCACGTGTCGGGCGCGAGTAGGTCCTTACCGCCCAGTTACCACATGAGACTTTACCGCTAGTTCAATGGCTGGCAGTAAGGCCTCAGACCCAAAATGGACACGCACCAATTTTGATTTTGCTGCACGTCCATTTTTGGCAAAATTTTTTTAAAAATACATTTTTTGCAGGCACGCTGAAAAATGGATCTGTGCATGCCCAAAACATGTGCCTACACTACCACAGGCCATTTTTCAGCGCACCTAGTAAAAGGACCCCATAGTGTTCCTCCCAGTGGCGTAGCTACATGGGGCCAGGGGGGCCTGGGCCCCCGTAGATTTGGCCCTGGACCCCACTGTCGACGACCCTCTCAACCCCCCTCCCGCCGTCGCCTGCCTTTGCTGGTGGGGGACCCCAACCCCCGCCAGCCGAGGTCCTCTTCTTCCCGCAAAAGGCTTCCTTCTGTTTCTGACATCCTGCACATATAACGTGCAGGACGTCAGACTCACAGAACGAAGCCTTGCAGATCAGCTGATCTACAAGGCTTCGTCCTGTGAGTCTGACGTCCTGCACGTATAACGTCAGGACGTCAGAAACAGAAGGAAGCCTTGCGCGGGAAGAAGAGGACCTCGGCTGGCGGGGGTTGGGGTCCCCCGCCAGCAAAAGTAGGTGACGGCGGGTTGGCGGCGGGAGGGGGGGTCGAGACGGTCGTCGGCAGGGGGGGCAAAGTTGTTGGTGGCGGCGGGGTCAGCAATGGCAGGGGGGGGTCGGCGGCGCTGGGGGGGGGGGGCTAAAATGTGCCCCCTCACTTCAGGCTTTGGACCCCCCTCCCGCCGAAGTCTGACTACGTCCCTGATTCCTCCCATACCTCAGTGACACCCCAGTTACAAAAAATAGAAAATTAGGGCCCTGTTTACTATTCAGCGTTATAGGAGCGTTTACATTTTTAACGCACGTTAACTATGTATATGCCTACAATATCCCTATAGCTGCCTACATGGTTAGCGCAAGCAATAAGTGTAGGTGCGCTAAAAACACTAATGCACCTTAGTAAACAGGGCCCTTAAATTCCAAAACATTTATTTATTTTACTTATTTGTTTCATTTGTAGCCCACATTTTCCCCACCTATTTGCAGGCTCAATGTGTCTTACATAGTACCGTATAGGCATTCTCTAACTCCGGTAGAGAACAAATACAAAATGGTGTTATGGTCAATAGGGTTCATGTGTTACAGACACATTGGGGAATCGTAGAGAGGAAGAGTTAGGTAGTGACCAATTGCGAGCTTTGGTTTCGTTGTGTTGTAGGGTTCAGGCATTTATGTTGGGTCTGTAGGGTATGCCTTTTTGAACAGGTTGGTTTTTACTAATTTCCGGAAGTTTAGGTGGTTGTATGTTGTTTTCACGGCTTTTGGTAGTGCGTTCCAGAGTTGTGTGCTTATGTAGGAGAAGCTGGAAGCATAGGTTGATTAGCATTTGAGTCCTTTGCAGCTTGGGTAGTGGAGATTTAGGTATGTTTTATTTATTTGTTGCATTTGTATCCCACATTTTCCCACCTATTTGCAGGCTCAGTGTGGCTTACAATATTCCACCATGGCAATCGCCATTGCAAGAGTATAGAAACATTTGGTACTTGTATAAGGAACAAGTGTAGCATAATGGATATAAGCGATTCGGTATATAAGAAAACAGTCAGAATATCAGGTAAGCAGTGAAGTGCTGGAATCCCTATTATTGATCATTATGGTATGCCTTGTTGAAAAGAAAAGTCTTTAGTGATTTTCGAAAGTTGATTAGGTCGTGTATAGTCCTCAGGTCAAGTGGCAATGCATTCCACAGCTGCGTGCTCACGTAAGAAAAACTGGACGCGTGTGTTAGTTGTATTTTAGACCTTTACAGCTTGGGAAGTGAAGATTTAGGAATTTGCGTGCTGATCTTTTAGCATTCCTAAGTGCAAGTCAATAAGATCTGATGTGTAGAAAAAGCCTGTCATAAAAATCACTGCTTTAATTACCCCGTTTTCCAATCTGTCATTTAGTAACATAGTAGATGACGGCAGAAAAGACCTGCATGGTCCATCCAGTCTACCCAACAAGGTAAACTCATATGTGTATACCTTACCTTGATTTGTACCTGCCTTTTTCAGGGCACAGACCGTACAAGTTTGCCCAGCAGTATTTCCCACCTCCCAACCACCAGTCCCGCCTCCATCACCGCTCTGGTACAGACCGTATAACTCTGCCCTCCCCTATCCTAGCCTCCCAACCACCAACCCCTCTTCCCCCCACCTGCTCCGCCACCCAATTTCAGCTAAGCTTCTGAGGATCCATTCCTACTGCCTAGGATTCCTTTATGCACATCCACGCATGTTTGAATTCCGTTACCCGTTTTCATCTCCACCACCTCCCGCGGGAGGGCATTCCAAGCATCCACCACCCTCTCCGTGAAAAAATACTTCCTGACATCTTTTTTGAGTCCTTTCTCTTGAAAAAAAATATCTATATATATAAAAGGCACCTCCAACGTTCCATTGAAGCCTCAAGCCGGAAACCTGAGGCGCCCGAGGTATCCGGTTTGGCCTGCAGGCTGCAGTCACTGTAGCTCCGCCCTCACGTCAAAACGCTATGATGTTGAGGGCGGGGCGGCCCTGCAGTCAGTGTACCTACGCCCTCGTGTCAACACGCGATGACGCAGGGGATGGGGCGGCGAACACGCAACAGACGACTTCCACACATTCTCTGACAGCTGCTGGGAGAGCGCACCGAACTTCGCAAACTCGCAACCACGTCACTGAGGGACGGAGGGAGGGAGAGGAGAGGTGTGGAACTCGGAAGTGAGGCACGGAGGGGGTGTCTGGAACTCGGGAGGGAGGGGACGGAGGGAGGATGGTGGGGGGGGGGGGGATTACCCTGCTAGCGCCGTTCATTTTTCCCCGAAACGGGCATTTCTTACTAGTATATATATATTGTTTGATATTGATTCTGAAGGTCTGGCATAAGTTCTCATGACAAGCTGATCCTGTTAATGAGAAACCCCTGACACAATGAATATATCCAAAATCCCAGAGGCCACGATCAGTTAGATGTACTTACATCACATTTCAATGACAGACAAACAATCTGCTCAGCCCTTCACATCTCTTCCATAACCTTCCCTCCCGCCACCCGTTGTTACAGCGAACAATCACTCAACAGAATAGCTTAAATGAAGGAAACAGCAAATTATACTGATCCATCATCATCTCCTCTGGCACGTTTAATCACAGATGTTAAGAACATAATGACACTTATAAAAAAATACAGTACACAGCACAAACCCACATGTAAGGGGCACAGTAGTAAGGTCTTATTTCGGTACATGGCTTAGTTAATACTCCTGCATCACGCACTTGTAAAGGCTTGGAAGTTCAACCGACAAGCCACCATTGGTTCAGATCTATTAAAGTTTTGTTTCTTCCACTTAAGGCAGAACGGTTGAAACTCCTTTATAACTCACATACAGGGCGGACTGACTGGTGATCTGGGCTCCTAACCACCTATCTAAAGCGATTAAACTAGATGGAGGCCAGGGGAGAGAGGTCCCCTTGAGTCTTGAGCCCTCAGGCATTGCCCTATTGTCCAATGGTCAGTCTACCCTGCTCACATAGAATGAGTTTAGCCTTTACAGTGGCGTTCCTAGGGGGGCAGACACCCGGGGCGGCGCCCCGCCCCCCCCCGGGTGCAGCCCCCCCCCCCGATGCAGCACGGACCCCCCCGGGTGCACGCCGCTGGGGGGGGTGCTGCAGCGCGCGCCTGCTCAGAGTTCCCTGACTTTGCGCGTTGCTGCAGCTCCCTCTGACCCGGAACAGGAAATAACCTGTTCCAGGGCAGAGGGAGCTGCAGCGAGCGCGCGAAGAAGTCAGCGAACTCAGAGCAGGCGTGCGCCGCGGCATCCCCCAGCAGCGTGCACCCGGGGCAGACCGCCCCCCCGCCCCCCCCCCCCTAGGTATGCCACTGAGCCTTTAACAGCCTTGAAAAGAGACATTAAGGGGTCCATTTACTAAAGTGTTGGAGGGTTTTCCAGTTCCCACATGATAACAGCAAAAGTTAATGTATTATTATTATTACATTTATATCCCACATTTTCCCACCTGTTTGCAGGCTCAATGTGGCTTACAAAGTACCGTAACGGCGTTTGCCTGTTTCGGTTGATAATAACTACAAGATTATGTTGTGGTCGAAAGAGGTAGAAGTGAATCAGAGGTTAGGGGTCGAGGGGAAGGAGGATAGTAAATTGTCCAGTACGATCTTTGATTATGTTGTTGTTGCTGGGTGTGGGGGTTTATGTTGGATCGGTGGGATATGCTTTTTTGAAGAGGTGGGTTTTTAATAATTTCCTGAACTTTAGGTGGTCATGTATACGGGAGTCCATTCCATAGTCGTACGCTTATGTAGGAGAAGCTAGATGCATAAGTTGTTTTGTATTTTAGCCCTTTGCAGTTTGGGTAATGTAGGTTTAGGTATGATCGTGCTGATCCGAGTCTGTTTCTAGTTGGTAGATCTATGAGGTCTGTCATGTATCCTGGGACTACGCCAGTAGATGATTTTGTGAACAAATGTGCAGATTTTGAAGATGATTCATTCTTTGACTGGGAGCCAGTGCAGCTTTTCTCGAAGGGGTTTAGCGCTTTCGAATCGTGTTTTACCATATATCAGTCTGGCTGCTGTGTTTTGGGCGGGTCTGGAGTTTTTTTTGTGGGATTTGTTCTGCTACATCTTTACATAAGTACAAAGCCTGTGTGGCAAATGCAGGGGGTGATGCCCTGCATTTGCTCTGTATTTACTGCACTGGGTAGAGTTAATGCCCACACCATTACCTAAACTGACAGACAGGGCGGGTGCTTCTGTGCTATCTGCCACGGCAGGTAATGTGGTGCAGGCCCACTCAGCAATAAATACATATACTTCAGCCCCGCTGGGATGGCACCTCCCCCTAAAACATCTCCCTCACGTCTGATGGCCCACCCTAACTCCCCCTGACATCTAATCCCCCCCTCCCGACACCCTCTGACATCTGATGGTCCACTACCCACCACATCTCCCTGATCTGATCCTCCCAGGCTGAAGCCCTTTCCCCAAAGTAATAACTTCTACACCCAGTCAGACTCTCCCCTGCTTGACCCCTACCCCCGCAGGATCTACCCGGGAGACTTCATCAGTAGTTCAGTGATCCCAGACAGAAGCTGTCCCCCTCTGCTCCTGCCTAGGCCTCATCTGGGATCCAAAATGGCTGTCATGACCTCTAGCAGTGGTCTTAGGCTAGGGGACACCTTTCCATATAAGGAATGGGTGCTGCGCTAACGGAATGCCAATAACGCAGCTGAACTTACCCTTTAGCCTGCAGTAATGACACACATTCTAGCTGTCACAGCAGGCCACTCCTCTGCTCCACCCAAGTCGCACCCACTCCTGCGTTAAGCAGGTAGCGTGACCTTTTTACCGTGTTGGCAAGTTTAAGAGTGCATAAGACACTGTACTACAAAAAAGGTGGCAAAGCAAGAATCTCAAACATATAGAATTACTATCTTCCCGATATTCAAAAGCATTTAACCCACTCTTTTCTGCCCTCTGTCGCTACTGTGCCTGGCGCCATCATGTTTTCAAAATGGCTACTGAGACTTCCCACTGGTAGTCTTGCGGGTCTCAGTAGCCATTTTAAAAATACGGCCTGCACCAGTCGAAGTAGCAGCAGCAGGCAGGAAAGAGTGGGATTCTTTCCTGCCCCCCCCCCCGCAGAGGCCACGAGACCACCAGGTCCCGTCAAGGTAGGACTGCTGGGGAGGGTTGTAGTGTGTAGTAGCAGTGGCAGGCAGCTGGGCAGAACCTCTGGGCACCCTAGAGCCTCTGGGACCTCGGGCACTGTCCAGTTGTCCTGAATGGTCAGTCCACCCCTGCATAGGGTTACCATATTTTGTCCCCCAAAAAGGAGGACACATGCCCCATGCCTTTCACACCCCTGCCCCCTTTCATGCCCTGCCCCCTTTCACGCCTCACCCCGCCCCCTTTCATGCCCTCGCTCTGCCCCCTGTCACATTTCCCCCTCCCCCTGTCACACACCCCGTCACTCCCCATCCCCATCCCCGTCACCCCCCTTCCCCTTACCTTACTACTACCCTGGTGGTCTAGTGACCTCTTCAGGGCAGGAAAGAGCCCCCTCTTTCCTGCCCGGAGCGCTGCCCTGCATGCTTCCTTCCTGTTCCAGATCTCGGCGCCGATTCAAAATGGCTGCCGAGAGTTGAAGTCTCGCGAGGTCACTTCAACTCTCGGCGGCCATTTTGAATCAGCGCCGAGATCAGGAACAGGAAGGATGCATGCAGGGCAGCGCTCCGGGCAGGAAAGAGGGGGCTCTTTCCTGCCCCGAAGGCGGGAGAGGTCACTAGACCACCAGGGCAGTAGTAAGTAAGGGGAGGGGAGGCTAGCAATCTGCCCGTTTGTCCGGATTTCTGGACAACTGGCAGATTGGCAAAACCTGCCCGGTTGCCCAGACATGTCCTCAAAAAGGAGGAAAGAATTTCTATCGTATAAAATTAGAGTACTTAACATGGGTGCCACTTTCATGTTAAATTTCCTTGTAAATGCTTCGTAACTTATGAAGCGAATAATTACATATTTTTTCCCCCTTCGAAATTATTAGAATTCATCTCATCTAAGGAAAACGTTAAATCACTTGTTCCTTCGCTTCCCTAATTAGAGCACTGTAACGTTGGCTGTAGACATCTGAGCTGCCCCTTCTGTTATAAATTTATTTTTGCTTATTGTATGTGAAATATTTCCTAGTATCTTGATCCATTACTGGGGACAAATGTAAATCAAATATTCTATACTTTAACCAGATGGTTGTAAGTTTTTCTTTTTACCTTTCAAATGGCTCTGATATTCTTATGTCTATGTTTATGGATGTAAATGCAAATTTATACATAAATAAATAAAAAAGAGAATTGTCTATGGTCTAGGGCTCCTCCAGATTCCCAATGTAGAAACACCATGTTTAACTATTAACTGTACAGAAGTACTACTACTACTACTACTATTTAGCATTTCTATAGCGCTACAAGGCATACGCAGCACTGCACAAACATAGAAGAAAACAGTCCCTGCTCAAAGAGCTTACAATCTATAGATAAAAAATAAATAAGTAAGCAAATCAATCAATTAATGTGGATGGGAAGGAAGAGAGGAGGGTAGGTGGAGGCGAGTGGTTACAAGTGGTTACGAGTCAAAAGCAATGTTAAAGAGGTGGGCTTTCAGTCTAGATTTAAAGGTGGCCAAGGATGGGGCAAGACGTAGGGGCTCAGTAAGTTTATTCCAGGCGTAGGGTGCAGCGAGACAGAAGGCGCGAAGTCTGGAGTTGGCAGTAGTGGAGAAGGGAACAGATAAGAAGGATTTATCCATGGAGCAGAGTGCACGGGAAGGGGTGTAGGGAAGGACGATTGTGGAGAGATACTGGGGAGCAGCAGAGTGAATACATTTATAGGTTAGTAAAAGAAGTTTGAACAGGATGCGAAACGGATAGGGAGCCAGTGAAGGGTCTTGAGGAGAGGGGTAGTATGAGTAAAGCGACCCTGGCGGAAGATGAGACGGGCAGCAGAGTTTTGAACCGACTGGAGAGGGGAGAGGTGACTAAGTGGGAGGCCAGCAAGAAGCAGATTGCAGTAGTCTAAACGAGAGGTGACAAGGGTGTGGATGAGGGTTTTGGTAGAGTGCTCGGAAAGAAAGGGGCGGATTTTACGGATGTTGTAAACAAAGAAACGACAGATCTTGGCAATCGGCTGGATATGAGCAGAGAAGTAGAACAAAAACTTGAAACCTGACAAGGTACTGGTTGGGTAACAAAACGCAAGAAGTGGTAATTGATAGAGTCTGCTGTGGTGAAGGCAAAGTGAGCAGTGAAGAATAAACTCAATTCAACATCTCTATTAGCAGCACTGCAGAAGGACCAGAGGGGGAAAATCTGCTTATTTGCAGATTGTATAAAAATCTGATACAGAGCAGACATGCCAAAAGGATGCAAAAAGCGAAAGGGGAGTTGCAATACCAGACGAACTGTCAATGGCTTGGAAAATAAGCTTCAGTGTTAGAAAGTGTAAAAGAATGCATTCAGCGGTACAGATATCCATTAGCTACATATCATTTAGAATGACAAGAACTAGAAACTGTTAAAGAAGAAAAGCATTTAGGAATAAGCGTCTCAAATGGCCTGAAGATAGTCAGTCGATGTAATAAAGCAACAGGGGAAGCTAACAGCTTGGTTGATTGCATAAGAAATGGTATCATGGGCTGGAAACAGGTGTAACAATGTAAGACTTTACTTGAGTGCTGTGTTCAGTTCGGGGGGGGGGGGGGGGGCAAAGCATTCGTAAGAATATTGAGAGAATGAAACTGGTTGAGTCACTAAAATGATCAAGGTCTACAATGCAAAGAGGCGTGTTTTCAAAGCACTTAGACTTACAAAGTTACGTGGAGGGTATTTTCGAAAGAAACGTCTAAGTCAGAATTTGGACGTTTACAAAGACATCCAAATCCGAACCGGGAAGAAGGTCATTTTCGAAAAAAGATGGACGTCCATCTTTTGTGTTCGAAAAATACCATGTGATTTGGGCGTTTTGCGATTTGGATGTCTTTGATTTTCAGCCATTTTCGAAAAAAAAAAACAAAAACCCATCCAAGTGTAAAACGTCCAAAGTCAAGCCATTGGGATGTAGAAGGAGCCAGCATTTTTAGTAGACTGGTCCCCCTGACATCCCAGGACAGCAATCGGGCACCCTAGGGTGCACTGCAGTGGACTTCATAAAATGCCCTCAGGTACACATCTGACCATTGCTTCCTTACCTTGTGTGCTGAGCCCCCAACCCCCCAAAAAAACCCCATTACCCCCAACTGTACACCACTACCATAGCCTTTACGGGTGAAGGGGGCACCTATATGTGGGTTACAGTGGGTTTCTGGTGAGTTTTGCAGGGCTCACAGTTTCCTCCAGAAGTGTAACAGGTAATGGGGTATGGGCCTGGGTCCTCCTGTCAGAAGTGCACTGCACATACTACTAAACTACTCCAGGGACCTGCATGCTGCTGTCATGGACCTGAGTATGACATCTGAGGCTAGCATAGAGGCTGGCAAGTAATGTTCTTCAACACACTTTTTGGAGGTGGGGGGGGGGGGGGGGTTGTGAGCAATGGGGGAGTAAGGGGAGGTCATCCCTGATTCCCTCCAGTGGTCATCTGGTCATTTGGGGCACCTTTTTATGCCTTATTCGAAATCAAAACAGGTCTAGCTCAAAACGTCTTAAGTTTTAGTGCTGGACATTTTTGCTTTGTTCCATTATGGCTGAAAGAGTCCAAGTCTTAGGAACGCCCAAATCCTGCCTTGAACACACCCCTGATAAGCCCCCTTGAGATCTGGACGTCCTTCTACGGGACTTCGGAGAAAGACGTACAAAATGAGGTTTCAATTATACCGATTTGGATGTCTCTGTGAGATGGACGTCCAAATGCTGACATGTCACTTTTTGGACGTCCATCTCTTTCAAAAATTAGTCCAATAGTATGGAACTTTGTAAGTCTAAGTGCTTTGGAAAATGAGCCCCTTTACAAAGCATAGGTGTTAGAATGGGGGAAAGGAGGAAGGAGGGCACCCAGGCCCTGGCCTCACCAAAATATTCCTGTCATGCCTTTGCTCCCCCCTCCCCCAGGGCCTAGCATCTCTAGTAGCCTAGTGGTTAGTACAGCTGACTTTGATTCCCACTGCAGCCCCTGGTGACCCTGGACAAATCACTTAACCCTCCATTGCCCCAGGTATAAATAAATACCCGTACATACTTTGTAAACCACTTTGAATGTAATTGTAAAATCACAGAAAGGTGGTATATCAAGTCCCATCCCCTTCCCCAAGGTCTGGCATCTCTCACTCTTCCTTCCTCACATGGCCCTCCAAATTTGTGGCTGGCTGCACTAAAGACAGTGCTGTCTCCTGCTGACCTAGGATTTTGCTCTGCCATGTTCCACATCCTCTGATGCAACTTCCTGTTTACATAGGGTCAGTGGCGTTCCTAGCCAGGATGGCACCCGGGGCGGATCGCCGATGCGCCCCCCCCCCCCTGGCAAAATGACACCTCCCCCCCGGTGAAATGACACCCTCCCGGGTGCACACCGCTGGGGGTGGGGGGGGTGCCGCGGGGCGCGCCTGTCGGCTCCGAAAAGTTTGCTAACTTCGCTCGTTCGCTGCAGCTCCCTCTGCCCCGGAACAGGAAGTAACCTGTTCCGGGGCAGAGGGAGCTGCAGCGAACGAGCGAAGATAGCGAACTCGGAGCCAGGCGCGCGCCGCAGCACCCCCCAGCGGCGTGCACCCGGGGTGGACCGCCCCCACCGCCCCCCCCCCTTGGTACACCACTGCATAGGGTTGCCAATTTTTTGACAGAGAAAAACCCAATACCCGCCTTGCTCCGTGCCCCTCCTTGTCCCGTTCCCATGCCCCACCCCAATTCCTTTGACATACTGCTGCACCCTTCTCCTGTCCTGCCCCCAACACATACATATGTTCTATGATTGAACAGAATCATTGAATAGAAACTTTAGGACAGGGGTTCTCCACTCAGTCCTCGGGAACACCTAGTTAGTCAGTTTTTCAGGATATCCAAAATAAATATTCATGAGACTTGCCCTAAGGAACTCCCCCCCCCCCCCCCCCCCCCCCCCCCCCCCCCCCCACCAAATTTGTCAGTAGGGGGTAAAACTCCCAAGGTTAGCTGGACAAATCTTTTGAATGTGGATCTTAAAATGTACTCACCGGAGGAAGAAAGGGAAAAGAGTGGTATGAGAGAAACATTCAAATAGGCCTCAATAAATCATAGGGCAGTACAATTTTCCAGAGAAAAAGAATTTCAAGGGCACTGAGCCATGACATGTAGTGGGAGGAAATAGAGAGATAACCTGAAAAAGTGATACATTCCTTGAAATAATTTACCAACAGAAGAAGTCAGAACTGAACTGAGATAGAATACACAAATGTTTGGGATAAATATAAAAGACGGTGATATGAAGAGGGCTGAAGCAAGAAGAAAGATGAACAGTGCATCAGTCTGAGTGGCTGGAGAGCTAGCGAGGCACAGCTGTAAGTGGCAGCCTCCGTTTAGGCAACTCAAGGCCGCACGGTTGGAAGTCTATTCTATAAAGGAGCCTAAGCGCACCCAGGCCCACCTGTGGCTACGCTACTGGGAGGGAGAGGAAGGAACAGCAACCCCCTTACAGAAGGAAAAACAGTGGGTATATAGGGGACTCATAACTGCACTTGTTGCAGGCCACAGGGACTCTGAGTTGGAACCAGCAGGTTCCAACTCCTTAGAACCAACCAGGTCAATGTCAGTAGGTTAATGGCAACTGGGTTACTGTCATATCTGAGTACTTTCGAATTCTGGTATCAATTAGCAGGAGGTGGGTGATGAGCGTGTGAAGTTTCTCTCTCTCTTTCTCTCTGCTTCCCAGGGAGCACCTTCCAACGTCCAACCCCAGCAACTTCCACTCTTCTCCATTCCTCCCCAACCCCCAGTGCTCTTCTCCTTAACCCAGGTACTAGTTGTGAATGAAGGATCATAACACCAGATCCTAGGCCTGATTCTGACTTGAGCTGAATGCCCAAAGGAGAAGGAGGGACTTCATAGTCCCCTCCCCCCCTCTGCCCTTCTGTTCACTGGCAGATTTCACACTCTGGTATCTCAATTTAGATGGCAACAGTTTTAGCGTAAGCATTAGCATTACTACAAATCAGTGGAGGACAGGGGATAGATTTACTGCTCCTTGTTATGCAATATCAGCTTAAGTCAGCAAAAATGAGGCCCCTAATGCAGTGTTACAAGGTTTGTTATTCCAACGTTTACTGTAAGACTATGGAGTAGACGTTAAGACGTGTTTTTACAGCTGAGCATTTGGGAAATATCACTGCTAACAATGAATATATATTTTTACAAGCATTTAGCTCACACCTTTTCTAAGCCAGGGCTTCTTAACCAGTGGGAGGTCAAAAAGGGTGTGGAGAAGGGTCTTGAAAACTGAAGCAATCTATTGAAACTTTCTAATCTAGACAGAGTGAAGGCAGTTATTAGGACAGTTATTGGCAGTATAACTGGGTATAGGGTTACCATACTTGCCCCAAGAAAAGAGAGGACAAGTGCCCCAATCCTGTCGCAACCCTTCCCCGCCTTCTGTTGCACTCCCGCCCTGCTCCGTGACACCCTGCCCCGCCTCCTATCACTTTGCCCCCCCCCCAAAGAAAGCCATATTCCCTCTCTCCACCCCTAATGTAGGATCCCCTCCCCAATTTTCCAGCCTCCCTCCACCCACATGACTCCATTCACCACCTCCCCCTCCCCTCCTTTACCTTAGTGTGGTGCCCTGGTGTTCTAGTGACCTCTTCGGGGCAGGAAAGAACTCCCTCTTTTCCTGCTCGGCGCATCTGCAGACTGTTTTCCTCCCAGCACGATTCAAAATGGCTGCCGAGAGTTCAAGCAGTGACCTTGCAAGACTTCTAAGTCTTGCAAGGTCACCGCTTGAACTCTCGGCAGCCATTTTGTAATCGGCACCAGGAGGAAGACCAGTCTGCAGACGCCCCGTGCAGGAAAGAGGGGACTCTTCCTGCCCTGAACAAGTCACTAGAAACCAGGGCACCACACTAAGGTAAAGGAGGGAAGGGGAGGATAGGACTGCCCACCTGCCTGTCCACCCGCCAGCCTGCCTGTTCGTCCGCAAACCCCACTTACGGTACCTTTTCGCTCAGTGGGTCACAATTGTTCTTTCTATTGAAAGTGTAGAGTATATATTGTGTAGATCAGTTGAAACAAATTCACGCTTTTATGTACTTTGGATTGCATACAGGGGGAGTGAAAACTTTTACACGTCGCAGCATGTCTGTGTGAATAATACCTTATAGTTATTATTTATGCACTACACAGACAATTAATAATGGATGTTAAAAGAAAAGTAATCATTATGTTTTAGTTGGATGATAAATGAGATTGTTTTTGGAACCTTGAGAAAACATTCTCAGAGTCTGCTAAAGTCCACTATCTTTCTCGAGGTATCACTACTTATAATTTAATTACTGAATTAGACGCCTGGGGCTGGATTACCAAAGATTTTCTTATGGCTTGTAAAACAAGCCCTTGGTATATTGCAAATTACTGACGATAGAAGGGCAAAGACAAAACCGCCATTCACCTGGAGCACCCGGTTCCATGTCCATCATTCCTTCCAGAAGAGTAACCAGATGGGGGCAGTAAAGAACAGCGGGGTATGTTCTGAATTAATTTATGCTGAAAGTCTATGCCACCACATCAGTGGTGTAGCCAAGGGTGGGCCCAGGCCCCAACCACTTTGGGATCAGGCCCATTCAGTAGCAGCACACCTACGATATGGCTGCCAGGGATCCCCAAGCCCCACCAGCCAAAAACCCCAACAACTGTCCCTCCTGCATACCTTGTAAATAGCAGATCTTCGCTTGCAGCAAGCAGTGACCATACATACTTCTCCGCACCGGCCCCACAGCATTCACTCTGACGTGTTCCTGCCTATGCAAAAACAGGAAGTTACATCAGGGGAAGGCTGTGTGGCAAAATGAGCAGTGGTATACGTTTCTGCTCGCTACTGGTGGAATTCTGCTATTGAAAAGGTATGCGGGAGAGGGGGGATGTTTGAGAGACCATATGGCATGCAGGTGAGAGAAGGAGAGGACCAAATCACCTGTGGGACGGGGTGGGGCTCTTCTGCCCATCCATCTTGGACCCAGGCCCACCCAAAATTGTGTGTCTGGCTACGCCCCTGCACCACATTGGGCTTACAGACGATCAGATATTTTAATAAAGTGTTTCCATAAATGTGAAAGCATTATCAGAAATGCAATCTTTCTAACAGTAAAAAAACTAAAGGGGGGACTGAAACCATGTTGAACATTTAGAACATGTGATACATACCCGTGAAGGTGCCGCAGGGCACGTAAGTATTATTCTGCAATTAAATACTTAACTTACATAGGGCATATTGCAAGGGGGTGTACACATGGCTGCAGCGGCGTACCCAAGGGCGGGGCGGGGTGGTGGGGGCGGTCCGCCCCAGGTGCACGCTGATGGAGGGTGCAGAGAGCAGCCCCGTGCCTGTCGGCTCCGCTGGTTCCCTGCACCCTCTGCCTGGAACAGGTTACTTCCGGTTCCGGGGCAGAGCGGGAGCAGGGAGCCAGCGGAGCTGAGAGCCACGCGGCTGCCTCCCAGCAGCCGAATGCACCCGGAGGGGCGGGGGGGGGGGGGGGGTTGATGAGCTGGGGGTGGGTCGTGCTGCACCCGGGGGGGAGGGGTGTGCGCATGGCGATCCGCCCCAGGTGGCAGCTGACCAAGGATTGTCACTGCATGGCTGGGGCATGGATGGGGACTTTATGCACTACACACACACAACTACTAATGGATGGGGCCCTTTTACTGAGCGCGGGTAGGCTCGACGCACGTGCAGCATGCGCCCAAATGAGACTATCGCCAGGCCAGCGCACCCCCTGGCGGTAATTTCAGATTCCTCCCATGGTGTCTTTTACGGCAGTAATCGGCAGTGGATGCGCGCTGACCGGTCACCGCCGCGTGTAGCGCGTGAACCCTTACGCTAGATCAATGGGTGGCGGTTAAGGGCTCAAGCCGGTTGTAGACGGGCGTTGGTTTCAGTTTTTACTGCATGCCCTTTTCCCATCACCTTAAAAAAATCCCCACTTTTTTTGCAGACGAGGTAAAAACTGGCCCAGCGCATACCTAATACATGTCCCTACACTGCTGCAGGCCACGTTTTACCGTGGCCTATTAAAAGGACCCCTGGTTTTTTAGTGGATGATAAACTGAGATGTTTTTGGAACCTTGAGAAAACATTCCTCAGACTCTGCTAAGTCCACTGTCTTTCCTGAGGTCTACCCACTGTACCTAAATGTAACTCACCTTGAGTACTACTGAAAA
>NC_044037.1:283940199-284063385 GCF_901765095.1 Microcaecilia unicolor | reverse complement strand
GGTAGCATGGAATCGTAATACTGTTCTTCCAGGTAATTGTGACCTGGACTGGCCACTGTTGGAAGCAGGATACTGGACTAAGATGGACCATTGGTCTAACCCAGCATGGCTATTCTTATGTTTTTATGTAAAAACCTTTCAAAATTAAAGATACAGTATTTATAGGTACTTAAGCTTCTCTAAGACACACTTCCAAAACATTTTTTTTTTATTTATTTATCATTTTACTTAATTACATTCACATTTACACATAAATGCAAATAAATACAGACATTAATATAAAAAGGAAAACATTTTCTCTCAACAATATATATTTACATAATTGTCCACAATTGGAAGATCCAAGATCAGGAAAACAATCTTAAAGAAAATAAGAAAAACTCAAAATGGTTAATCTTACACTTCACATTTTCTGAGGGAGGAAGGTTAATCGGTTATTGCAACCGGTACAGTGGTAACTGAAGGAAGTTGCTGCAGAGGATTCTTCATCTGTTTCCACAAACTCTATAATTTCTTAGGTTCAAACAAATAAGTAACAAGGGAATCGTGCTAGGAAGGTCCCACCTGGGGCAATGATTCCTGGCTGAAAAGCCAAGACTTCACACCTCCCAGTCCCTTGATGTGTCAGGAAATATATTCATCTTTGAACCCAAAAAACTATCAACCATGTATCGGAAATACAATTCACTTCCAAAACATTTGCAATGAAAAAAGATAAAGGGCCCCTTTTACTAAGCAACAGTAAAAGCCCAATGCAGGCTTACCGCTCGCTAAACAGGAAGTACCGCCGGGCTACCGCAGCAGTCTAGCGGTACTTCCCACCCCTAGTGCACCGTCATATGCAGCGCTACAAAAATATATTTTAGCAGAGAGAGAGAGAGAGGAGTCAAAGTCACGTGGCGGGCGCTCGGTGTGTTCTATTAACCTCGTAGAAATTTAGGCTTATTCTATAAAATATTCCTAAATTTTCCAAAGCATATTTCGTTTTGGCGCCCATTATTTAGGCGTGATATATAAAATCTAGTCCTAACCGGATAAGTTAAACCAGACAGAGATAGGACTGCTAGTTTTGTGTCCTATTTCTTTAAGGACTGACTCTGCCCCCAGACTGCCCACAAGATAACGGTTTTCTATTGAATGGTTAGAGGGGATATTCAATGCCCCTATCCATTTAAGTGCTGCTGAATATCCCCGGCTAGCCAGCGGAGCGCCATTTAACTGGGTGGGGGTCTCTCCAACTCAGTTAAACGGTTTTGAATATTGGGAGTTATATAACTTGAATACAACAAACTACAAAGGTAAGAGTTACCTCGGCACAGGCACACTGATGATTAAATTTTTACCATGGACATTAATTTTTATAAAACATAGACTGCCACATAGAAATACGATGACAGGAACCCTGAGTTAAAATCCAAATGATCCACGAGTTGGTAAACAAAACTCATTCACATACTTTTCACAACAGAGCAAACAAATAAACAACTTACAGAGGTTGGGTGATCATCGCACAGAAACATGTGATCTAAAGAGCTTTAATCATTCTCCCCTGACAAGTAAAAGTAATAAGTTGGTATAAGGTCAAAACCCATACAAACACAAACAGAGATCAGTACAGGCAGGCCTGACAACCAATCAACTGTCAAGGGAACACTTGAAGAATGGAAATAATGTGACAAGGCCCCGATGCTCAGAAGCAAATGTGGGCAGTAGTGGCGATTAGCGTTGGACTAGCATCTGCATTTTCTCCCACCGAATGCTCAGAGCCTGCGAGTGCGCGGAACAATGAGCCGCCGGCTCTGAACGCAAATAGCATGCGAATGCATACTAATCTGCTCATTCCATTTTCCTCCCCAATGCTTATCGGGCAGCGCACCAAACCTCCTGTGGCAAATCCTAAGCCAGCCAGTGTCAAGCAAAGGAGGAATGGGGAGACTGATGTCACAGCCCTGGTGGATCAGTGGACACCAGAACCCCCCAAACATGAAAGGTCCTGGAAGTCCAGTGAACCCCAGACCCCAAAAGACATACCCCCCCCAAAAAAAAATTAAACAGTTTATTGAAGAAACTCTCTTATATGGTAGTTAATCCCTGCCCGGTGCGAGCAGCGCAGGGTGCCACCATTTTGAGCAGGCACCCACAGGAGGAGGAAGGAAGTGCTAGTCCCTCCTCCTTCTAGAAGGTAGGAGAGGGTTGGGGGAGCCACTGCTAGACCACCATGGCTAGCCTGTGTGGGGGGGGGGTGATTAAGTCGGGTCATGTGCAAGGGTCCCACTGGACCACCATGGTTGTATTTAATTTGGGGGGGGTTATGTCTTTAGGGGGCCGGGGGCCGGCAGTATTTTTACAGCTCTTTTCAGCGCAGGGACCTGAACATTGGGGCATAGTGAATAAACAAACAGCGTCCCCCAAATTCTATAAAAGTCACTCAAAATTGCAGGTGCAAATTTAGGCGTGTGCACATTTTAATTGAATAACTAGCTAATTAGCATTGATAATAGGCTTGTTAACAAGCAATTCTTGGCACTAATTAGATTTATAAGAACATAACGTAAGAACATAAGTATTGCCATAAATAAAATATACACAAGTAAATTTAGGCATGGGATTCACGCCTATATTCTACACAAAGTTCAAAAAGGAGGTGCGGAAATGGCAGTGTCTTGGGCAGAATGGGGACTTTCCTATAGAATAAGGGGGAAACGGCATCAAGACTTACACCATGTTTCAGTTGGTGCAAATGGCCGCACCTAAAGTTAGGCATGATTCCCAGGCATGTGCTATTCTATAACGTTAAGATTGGCTTATAGAATAGAGCTTTTTTCAGCGCAATTTTTTGGCGCCATATATAGAATTCACCCCCATCTGCATAACGATGACTTATTTTTCTGTCTTTTCCTAGAAAGTCAATTTTAGCTATGTTGACCCCAGTGGCGTAGCCAAGGGTGGGCTTGGGTGGGCCCAGGCCCACCCACTTTGGGTTCAGGCCCACCCAGTAGCAGCATACCTATGATGTGGCTGGCAGGGATCCCCAAGCCCCACCAGCCGAAAACTCCCAACAAGTGTCCCTCCTGCATACCTTGTAAGTAGCAGATCTTCGCCTGCAGTGACATACATACCTGCTCGCACCGGCCCCACAGCCTTCCCTCTGATGTATTTCTGCCTAGGCGGAAACAGGAAGTTGCATCAGAGGGAAGGGTGTGGGGCCAACATGAGCAGTGTGTATTAGTTGCTGCTCGCGGCTGGTGAAAATCTGCTATTTAAAAGGTATACGGGAGAGGGGGGATGTTTGAGAGACCATATGGCATGCAGGCGAGAGGAGAGACCAAATCGCCTGTGGGACGGGGCGAGGTTCTTCTGCCCACCCATCTTGGGCCCAGGCCCACCCAAAATTGGGTGTCTGGCTACGCCCCTGGTTGGCCCTCAAGAAGTACCCTTCCTGTGTGAATACCTAAGCCAGTCAGCATTTTACCCTATTCATTTTATCCATGTACCAGTGATTCCCAATCCTGGTCCTGGAGGCACCCCAGCCAGTCTAGCTTTCAGGATATCACAATGAATATTCCTGACAGAAATCTGCGTGCACTGCCTCCACTGCATGCAAATCTCTCTCATGAATATTCATTGTGGATATCCTGAAAACCCGACTGGCTGGGGTGCCTCCAGGACCAGGTTTGGGAACCACTGCCGTACATTAAATTTTTTTGAAAGAACATTCAAAAGATTAACTGTGTTTGATGTGATATTTGACCGATTCAGTTTGTTTGCATGGATTCATTCAAGACAGGTTCACTGCACCGACCGGAGAAGTGGGTCATCTGCAGTTTTCAGGGAAGTCGAGTCCTGAGAAGTGAAGAGCTTTACGCATAGGCAGGGAGAGTAGGCCTAGAGTGACCTTTGCTACTAACCCCTATTTAATGTGTCCTACATAATAGGAAATCACCGGACCAGGCAATAGACTTTCCCTGTTTTAAACAAATAAACTGCTTCTGCAGTGATAAAGTGAACTGAGTCAGGGCCAGTTTGTTACTCCAGGCACCAAACTCCAGCATATGATCTCTCTCAGCGCCAGCCAAACTACCAGAAACTCACACTGGTGAGTTATTGGTTTTAGTGTCAAGAAAAATACTTATGACTATGAAAAAAAATAGGTTGAATATCTTGGACACAGAATAGCAGATACAAAAATGGGCTGAAGAGACAAATGTGCTAATGTAAACCCTTTTCTGTGTGAGCCCTAAACCAGGCATCCCACCTGGCAGAGGGTTGGAGTTAAGAACTAGGAGATTCCATCGTTTTGCCTGCTCAGTCTGGAAGGTCCTTCTTCTAGGGATTGTACTTCAGTGCTTGCTAGTTAAGGCAATGACCAGGATACTGGCGTGGCGAGAGGAGGAATGCAGCCTCAAGATGCACATGCTGAAGACTGGTCACATCCCCACTCCTCAGTAAAATGAAACCTGTGCAGGACAAAGTTGGAACACAGCATAGCCTTGAGCATGCATAGACTCAAGGTCTCACACTTCCTTTTCATTTTAAAGCTGGTGCAGGAAGCACAGGGAGATGTAGTGGCAATGGGTGAAGTGGAAGAGAGAGGGGATATGTTGGATAATAGTAGAAGAGAAAGCAAAGGGAGATGCTGGACCACAGAAACAGAGAGGAAGAAAGAGGGGAGATGCTGACTAAGAGGGGGAGAAGAGGGGAGACTCTAAGCGAAAGGAGAATACAGAAAGAGGAAGTGCTGGATGGGGGTGAGAGAAAGAAAGAGAGAGGGGAGATGCAGGATTGGGTGAGCAGAAGATAGGGAAAGGGAGGGAATATGCTAGACAAGGGGAGGGGAAAGAGAGAGAGCATACATGCTGTATAGAAAAAAGAAAGCGTAGATTTAGTGAAAGACTTGGGAATAAGATGTTGGGGAAGGAAAGATGGGGAATAAGAGGGCTGGAGGAATGGGCTGGAAAGAGGGAATGTTGTAGGTAAATACAATAAAGAGGAAGATTGAGGTGGATGGATAGAGAGACAGAAAAATAAAGGAAATAAAGGAAAAGATCAATGTCAGAGGTGGATATAGGGGAGAAAATGAAGAAGGTGTGATGAGAGAAAAGAAATAGGAAAGAAGCAGGAGATCCTTTGAGAGTAAATTAGGAGAAGGCAGACGGAGAAAAACAGAAACCAGAAAATGGGGCCAAAATGAAAAGAGAAATAAAATGCCCAAACATCTAAAGGGATGTTTTCTACAGTGTGCTAATCCCTAACGCAGGTTTAATACATTGAAAACCACTTACTGCAAGATGCATTAAAGCTTCCTGCAGCAATTTCCCTGTTTTGCTTGTGGTAATCACGCATAAACAATTTTTTCACTATTTTTTTTAGGAGGCATGTCATGGGTGGAGATTGGGTGTGTCTGCGGTAACCAGCTAGTAGTGCATTGACATTACTGTGGACTAACTGGTTAGCGCAGGGTTAACATAGAAGGCAGTAAGTGCTCTCGCATTAATATTTTTGCCAGTCTCACAGACTAATGGAAAAAAAGCACAAGACCAGCAATAAAAAAAGAAGAAAACGCTCTTTATAAAGGATTGATTTATTTATTTGCTACATTTGTACCCCACATTTCCCCACCTATTTGCTTACATTAATTGCAAAAGATACAGTTATGAACAGAGTAAGAGGTTTGTTCTAAATTAACATATTACTATGTAAGAATTAAGGAAGACATGTGGAATAATTTACATAACACATAATGAAAAGAAAACAAATATGATAATAAGGCTAATATAATCAGTTTAGAGGGATTAGTAGGTGGTTGGTTTAGATATAGAATAATCAAGTACTAAGGAGGATTCTTATTGTAAGTCTTTTCAAACAAATGTGTTTTCAGTAATTTCCTGAAGTTTGTGAAGTTACGTGTTATTTTTGTAGTGTTTGGTAGGTTGTTCCATGCTTTTGTGCAGAGGTATGTGAAGGTAGATGCATGTATTGATTTGTATTTGAGTCCTCTGCAATTAGGGTAGTGGAGGTTCAGGAAGGTACACGACGAACTGTTGATGTTTCGTGCCGGCAAGTCAATTAGGTCTGACATGTATGAAGGAGCTTCTCTATGGATGATTTTATGGGTCAAGGTGCAAATTTTGAAGGCAATACGATCCTTTAGTGGAAGCCAATGCAATTCTTCTCTAAGGGGTTTGGCGCGCTCATATTTCGCAGTGAAAAATGGGCTGAGCATGAGGGAAAATCCCAGGTATGGATGTGCAAATCCCATTTCTTAACGCATCTGTGGAGTTTTGCACAGAATTTGTGCATAGAATGTTCTATCAGGTTCCTCCAATGAAAAGTATAGAAGAGAAGTTGGTGATTTCACTGGTTGCCATGCAGAAAGGTACACTCAAGTGAGCTGTAAGATAAAGTGAGTAACAGAGGAAATGGGAGTGTCCCAGCCCCTAATTAGTGAGAATTAGAAGCTAGGAGAAGGTCCAGTCCTGGAGGGAAAGTTAGGAAAATACATAAGGAAGCTCCTAGATTTGAATTTTGTCTTTTGGTCTCCAGGTCTCAGCTGCCCGGACCCTGACCCATGAAACAGGAAGAGCCCTCCAGCAAGACGTCTCCAGCCTTTTAGACATAGAAGACATAGCAGTGTTGTACTAAGCCAGTCAACACATTTAAGCTGTTTCTTTTTACAGACAGGTTTCAGAAGTATCGCCCAGACCTCTGACCTGCTGTTTCTTGTCTATGGTGCGAGGCCGGGAATAGGGGAGCCACCTCACTACCTTTGGGCTAATACTAGAAGGGGGAGGAGAATGAGAAGACAGTATTTGTGTCTCATCTGTGTTGTAACACCAGGGCATCTTTAGTTTCCAACTCAAAATACTGCCCAGTCTGTCAGAGCCCAGTTGGGAGAAGTGAACTTCTACAGTTCCTGAACAAAAACACCAGCTCTTGTTTGACTGTCCTACTGACCTCCCAATTCCTCAGAGGGGTAAGAAGAACCAATACTTAACCGAGATTGGATAGCAGAGCCGGTAGTGGGAGGCGGGGCTGGAGGTTGGGAGGCGGGGATAGTGCGGGGCAGACTTATACGGTCTGTGCCAGAGCCGGTGGTGGGAGGCGGGGATAGTGCTGGGCAGACTTATACGGTCTATGCCAGAGCCGGTGGTTGGGAGGCGGGGCTAGTGCTGGGCAGACTTATACGGTCTGTGCCCTGAAGAGCACAGGTACAAATCAAAGTAGGGTATACACAAAAGTAGCACACATGAGTTGTCTTGTTGGGCAGACTGGATGGACCGGACAGGTCTTTTTCTGCCGTCATCTACTATGTTACTATGTTACTATACTACCTACATAAGTACATAAGTATTGCCATACTGGGACAGACGAAAGGTCCATCAAGCCCAGCATCCTGTTTCCAACACAAGTACCTGGCAAGATCCCAAAAAGGTACAGTACATTTTTTGCTACTTATCCTAGAAATAAGCAGTGGATTTTCCCAAAGTCCATTTTAATAATGGTCTGTGAACTTTTCCTTTAGTACCGTAAGGTTATCAATTCCTGGTCCGTACTTACCGCTGACATCTGCTGCTGTATAGCTGGAGTATAAAATTTAATCTGAGAACTCCACATTCTCTCAATGAGTGGAAGAAAGTGACTGCATATAAAGCTGTTGCTGCCTCTGCCTTAATTGTTCTTGATTGGTTAAACCTACCTATGTTTGAAGTAAACTTTTACTGTGGTTTAGAGCACATCGACACTGCGGTCTGCTTTTATTTCAAGAGCTGTTTATTCAGCCTCCTGGGTTTTCTCCAGTCCCGGCCCTGGACCTAAACAAATACATTGTGTACCCAGCCAGCTGTCCAGTGGCGTAGCCACAGGTGGGCCTGGGTGGGCCAGGGCCCACCCACTAAGGGCTCAGGCCCACCCAACAGTAGCACACGGTTGGTGGTAGCTGGTGGGGATCCCAAGCTCTGCCAGCTGAAGACTCCACTTGATGGTAACGAAAACAATACTCTCCACGATACCGGCACCTGTGCATTCTCAGTTTTCAGTCACGCCTGCTTCAGACTGCCAAAGTGGAAAGAAGCGTTTTCCCGCCAGCTAAGATATATTTTTTTTGTGTGTTGGGGGGGGGGGAGAATATTTGGTGCCCACCCACTTCTTGCCTAGGCCCACACAAAATCTGTTGTCTGGCTACGCCCCTGCAGCTGTCATACTCCAAATCACACTCTAGGCTACCACCTAGGGTGACCCCAACGTTCAGGGCTAAATTAGCAAAAGGCCCCAGAGGTATTTTATTTTGAATTTATTAACTGGAATAAACCAGCTTTGGGAAATGTGCTTCTCTGCTGTCTTTGTATTTTACAGGTATGAAAGGAAATGCATTTGTCTCTCTTTTTCTAGTGTTGCACTGCTTATAGAACCTGGCTTCTTGGGGTTTCTAGGTCAGCTTCTGTCTGCATATTTGTAACTTCGGATAGTTATTTTTTTGTCCTAAGATATCCAAGTTGCGGTGCTGAATATTGCCCCATCTAGATGTTTTCCAATTCCATGCAAGCTGTATCCTCAGACTGCCCCAGAGCTATCTGGATGCCGCAGGAGTAGTCTGCAATGATTTCCAGAAGCATTAACTGGAAAATGTCACTGAAAATCACTGACTGGCTCGGGTCAGCAGTATTTATCCAGAGAGCAGGCGCTGCTACCCAGATAAATGTTTTCCCCAGAGCAACTTTTCGATACCTAATACAATCAATGGTCTTAAGCCATGCAGATTATTGCAACGGAGTCTACGCGGGCTGCAAAGAACAACTCATAAAAAAACCTCCAGACCGCCCAAAATACAGCAGCCAGGCTGATATTCAGCAAAACCGCTTCAAAAGTGCCAAACCCCTCCGAGAAAAGTTGCATTGGCTCCCAATCAAAGAACGGATCTCATGTACGGCGTAATCCCAGGATACATGACAGACTTCATAGACTTACCAATAAGAAACAAAGTCAGATCGTCAAGATCCTACCTAAACCTACACTACCCAAATTGCAAAGGACTGAAATACAAAACAACTTACGCAGCTGGCTTCTCCTACATAAGCGCACAACTATGGAATGGGCTCCCAAAAGCTGTGAAAACAATCCACGACCACTTGAACTTCAGGAAATCACTAAAAAGCAACCTCTTCAAAAAGGCCTACGCAACGACCCCTCGTAACCCTCTTCACCTACCAACACAGCATGACTATGATTGAACAGGACAACACGCAATCTTCACCCATTCCGACCCTCCACTTATACCTCATACGATCACTATACAACTTTGTATTTGTTATCCACCGACTGGGCAAACGCCTTTGACGGTACTATGTAAGCCACATTGAGCCTGCAAATAGGTGGGAAAATGTGGGGTACAAATGCAACAAATAAATAAATAAATAAAATACTGAGTCTATAGGTGTCAAATGTCTACTAGTAGCCATTAACTCCCAGATTCTATATATCGCGCCCAGATTTGTGTGCCCAAGATGCATACGCAAAGTAATTAATGAGCCCTTATCTACCAATAATTGGGTGCCAACAACCAATAATTCATTTTAATTGGCACTCTTTAAAATTTGCACACGTGTCTGGCTCCATGCTATTCTACAAGGCATGGCACCTAACTCTACTGGTGTGTAACTCAAAAGGGGGTGTGGCTATAGGTGTGTTAGGGATGTTCCGAAAAGTTGCACTCATAGTTAGACCATAAGAACAAAAGAATAGTCATGCTGGGTCAGATCAATGGTCCATCTAGCCCAGTATCCTGTTTCCAACAGTAGCCAAGCCAGGTCACAAGTACCTGGCAGAAACTCAATTAGTAGCAACATTCTAGAACCCCATTCTGGAATCCTAAAGAGTAGCAACATTCCATGCTACCAATCCCGGGGCAAGTAATGGCTTCCCCATATCTATCTCAATAGCAGACTATGGACTTTTCCTCCAGGAACTTGTCCAAACCTTTTTAAAACTCAGATATGCTAACCACTGTTACTATATCTGCTGGCAAAGAGTTCTAGAGCTTAACTATTTGTTGAGTGAAAAAATATATTTCCTCCTATTTGTTTTAAAAGTATTTCCATGGCTTTTTTTTCAGTGTCCTCTAGTCTTTGTACTTTTTGAAAGAGTAAAAAATCGATTCACTTCTACTTGTTTCACAACACTCAGGATTTTGTAGGCTTCAATTATATCTCCCCTCAACCATCTCTTTTCCAAGCCGAAAAGCTCTAACCTCTTTAGCCTTTCCTCATATGAAAGGAATTCTAGCCCCTTTATCATTTTGGTCGCTCTTCTTTGAAACTTTTCTAATTCTGCTATATCGTTTTTGAGATACAGCAAACAGAACTGAACACAATACTGCCTCAATGTGCCTAACCTGGGCAGGGCCGCCGAGAAAAAAGCTGGGTCTGGGGCAAAAAACCTTCAGGGCCCCCCTGCCGCAGCTACCACTCCCCCACTGCCGCCCCCCCCCCCCCACCACCACCACCATCACTGCTGCCCCACCACTCCCATCGCTATTGCCCCCCCCACCACCATCCCTGCCACTGCTCTCACCCCCACCACTACCGCTTTTCTCCCCTCCGTTCCTCCTCCCTGCTGGTCTCATCTAGAGCTTCCTGTAGCTGGCAGCAATTCACAATCAAAAGCCGTCTCCTTGCCCTTCCTTCTGCTGCGTCCCGCCCTCTCTACTGCAACTTCCTGTTTTGATACTAAACAGGACGTTGTGGTAGAGAGGGTGGGACGCGGCAGAAGGAAGGGCAAGGAGACGGCCTTTGATTGTGAATTGCTGTCAGCTGTAGGATCCTGTAGGTGAGACCTGCAGGGAGGAAAAAGATGGGAAGAGAGGAAAGCATTTTTACTGCAGGAACAAAACCTTTTACTGTTCCCGTGGGGTGGTAAAAAGTTTTGTTCCCGTATCTGCGATGATTGTTGGCATTTCAGCCCTCTGAAGACCTGGCACTGGGCCCTCCTTGGAGGCCAGGCCCGGGGAATTTTGCCCCACAGACCCGCCCCCCTCTCAGTGGCCCTGAACTTGGGCACCAGAAGGTTTCAGCAGGCATAAATCTGGTGCGCACGGTTAAGTGCAGGAATCGGCAATAAGCACGATTGTGCCTTTACAGAATAATTTATTTATTTATTTTATTTGTTGCATTTGTATCCCACATTTTCCCACCTATTTGCAGGCTCAATGTGGCGTAAAATACATTATGCCATAGTGGCGATCGCCATTATCGGAATGAGAAATACAGTGATATTGCATTAACATAGTAGATGACGGCAGAAAAAGACCTGCACGGTCCATCCAGTCTGCCCAACAAGATAAACTCATATGTGCTACTTTTTGTGTATACCTTACCTTGATTTGTACCTGTCCTTTTCAGGGCACAGACCGTATAAGTCTGCCCAGCACTATCCCCGCCTCCCAACCACCAGCCCCGCCTCCCACCACCGGTTCTGGCACAGACCGTATAAGTCTGCCCAGCACTATCCCCGCCTCCCAACCACCAGCCCCGCCTCCCACCACCGGCTCTGGCACAGACTGTATCAGGGCGTATCTGGAATCCGGCGGTAGGGGGGCCAGAGCCAGAGAGGGGGGGCACATTTTTGTCTCCCTCCCCCCCCCCCCGCCACTGCTGCCTCTCTCCACCCCCCCCTCCCGCTGCTTACCTTTGCTGGCGGGGTGCCCCAAACCCTGCCAGCCAAGGTCCGACCCGAAGTCTTCATATTTCGTCTTTCTCCGACTCCTCCGTGGCCATGCTGCAAGTAACGCTGCTGATTCGTTGAATCCAGTTCGGAGTCTGATGTCGCAGCACGTTGTACGCGCAGTTTAGGTCATGTTAAGGGTGAGGATGTGTGTTTTTGGGGAAGAAGAACTGACAGAGGAGTGATAGATAAAGGGCAAACTTGCGGCTCACAGTTCTAGTACCTTAGCAGCCCTTTTACTAAGCTGTTAGACGCCTATGCGCACCCAACGCACGCCAAAATGGAGTTACCGCCCGGCTACTGCACAGCCCTTGCGGTGATTTCATTTTAGGCACGCGTCCGCTATGTGGGTCTGAAAAATATTTTTCTGTCACGTGTAGCGGACACGCGTCGACTGGCTTTCTACACGTGTAGGTCATTACCGCCCGGTTAACGCATGAGACCTTACTGCTAAGTCGATGGCTGGCGGTAAGGTCTCAGACCCAAAATGGACGCGCACCAACAGCGCAGGCCATTTTTCACTGCACCTTAGTGAAAGGACCCCTTAATGTCTCCCCTCACATGGAGGAAAGTTTGGTGTAACAAGTTGGCCATGAGACAATTTCTGCTCCAGTTTGCATAGGTGACTGAATCAGAGATGTGCTAATGAACTCATGACTCATTATTGCCATACTTTGAATATGCAGGCCGTGATCATGTTCAATGTGACCCTAATCTATCAACTGAGTGCACATTCTGTCCTGCCTCTAAATTGCTAGTGATTGCAATGTGCAGAACATTTTTGTGTACATAATATTTTGCATAGTTTAATGATTCTGCCTCCAAATCATTGATTGTTGTACATTGTTAAGCAATGTGCTATCCAAATATGTAAAAAATAAAAAAAAAGTGATTTTAACCATTCGGCCAAGCTACATATGTGCTGCAAGCCCAAATAATACACACAGACACAGACACACGCAGAGCCAACCCAAGGGTCTTAAGTAGACACCTTAGCTGGGTGGGACAAAGGGAGGGTTGAAGGCAATTCACGAAACTGGTATTTTAGAAATAAACTGTTATAAGAAATAGTCGTTATCAATAGAAATCAAACAAAATAAAACATGGAAAAGAAAATAAGATGATACCTTTTTTTTGGACATAACTTAATACATTTCTTGATTAGCTTTCGAAGGTTGCCCTTCTTCGTCAATCAAGAAATGTATTAAGTTATGTCCAATAAAAAAGGTATCATCTTATTTTCTTTTCCATGTTTTATTTTGTTTGATTTCTATTGATAACCTTAAGAGTGGACTAACACGGCTACCACACCTCTCTACATGTAGAACCCCAAAGAATAGCAAGATTCCGGAATGCTAAAGAGTGACAAGATTCCACAGCAAATCTCAAAGAGTAGCAACGTTCCATGTAGAACCTGATCTGACGAAGAAGGGCAACCTTCGAAAGCTAATCAAGAAATGTATTAAGTTATGTCCAATAAAAAAGGTATCATCTTATTTTCTTTTCCATGTTTTATTTTGTTTGATTTCTATTGATAACCTTAAGAGTGGACTAACACGGCTACCACACTCCTCTACTTAAGAAATAGTCGTAATCATATTATACCGGGGCGGACCGATCTACACAGATCGCTTCTGGCATTTAAGGACCTCTCCAGTGGCGTTCCTAGAGGTGCTGACACCCGGGGCGGATCGCCGATGCGCCCCACCCCCGGGTGCAGCGTCCCCCCGTATAGCGTGACCCCCCCCCCCGGCGAAAGGACACCCCCCACTCCAGAGAAAGAACCCCCCCTGGGTGCACGCCACTGGGGGGGGTGCCGCGCGCGGTCAGCGTCGTTCGTTTCCATGCTCTCTCTGCCCCGGAACAGGTACTTCCTGTTCGGGGCAGAGGGAGCATGGAAACGAACGACGCTGACCGGCGCGCGGCACCCCCCCAGCGGCGTGCACCCGGGGTGGACCACCCCCACCGCCCCCCCCCCCCCCTTGGTACGCCACTGGGCCTCTCAATGCCAGAGTCGAACGTTTTATCAGGACAAATATTCATGTAAGGCCCAGTCACTAGAGATTTCACTCACTATCAGACAAATTTTCCAATTGTCAGAGCACTTCTTGTTTTATTTTATACAAGTAGAATTTCCTCTTTAAAGCTATTTGTTGCATGTTAGAATATTACATGTGGAGGGGAAGTTTTGATAAGGTGCCCAAATCCAATTTTGGACATTTTGCAAAAGTAAACAGCCAAAAATCCAGTGCCAAAAATGGTCATTTTTCAATCCAAAAAAATGTCTATCTTTTGGGTTCAAAAATCGCCCTATTTTAGACATTTTTTTGTGCTCAGTGCATCTTTCTGTTAGGGCCGTTTTCAAACAAAAACATCCGTGGGAAAACGCACAAAAATGAGTCATTGGGATGTCTGTGGGGGGGGGGGGGGGGAGCAGTCCTATTAGACTGGCCACACAGTCATCCCAGCAGCGTAGTGGGGCAGCCTAGGGGGCACTGCAGTGAACTTCACATAAAAGGTCCCAGGTGCACATCACATCATAACCCCGTTATATTGTATGGTGAGCCCTCTAGGAATAGCAAACAAATGGACTGTACCCAACTGTACCAGGGGCGTAGCCAGACAACAGATTTTGGGTGGGTCTGGGCAAGAAGTGGGTGGGCACCAAGTGTTCTCCCAACCCCCCCTCCTCCGCCACCACCACCAAAAATATCTCAGCTGGCAGGAAAATGCTTCTTTCCACTATGGCAGTCTACAGCAGGCATGCGCTGAAAACTGAGCATGCACAGGTGCCGGTATCATGGAGAGTAGCGTTTTCGTTACTATCAGAGGGAAGTCTTCAGCTGGCGGAGCTTGAGATCCCCACCAGCTACTGCTAAACGTGTGCTACTGTTGGGTGGGCCTGAGCTCTGAGTGGGTGGCCCCGGCCCACCCAGGCCCACCTGTGGCTACGCTACTGAACTGTGCACCAATACAACAGCTCTCATGCCTGTAGGCATCACTTATAGGTGGGTTCAGTAGCAGAGGCGAAGCCAGGGGGGTGCCAGGGGAGCGGCCGCTCCCCCAGACGGAGTTCTGCCGTGGCGCCTATTCTTTTTCAATGTGTTGCAATGAAAATGTGCTCTGGCACCGGCGGAAGTCTGCTCTCGCTCCCCCCACGCCGTCAACCTGGCTTCGCTTCTGTTCAGTAGGTATTTAGTGGTTTTGGGGGCGCTCACACTTTCCACCACAAGTGTACCAGTTAGAGTGGGCTATGGGCCTGGGTCCCTTTCTCTACAGTCCACTGCACTGACCACTTGGCTACTCCAGGGAGCTGTTTGCTGCGTAAGAGGAATGGCCATTATATCTGCAGCTGTCATAGAGCCTTGTATGCACTGTCATTTTCACCTCTTAGGGAGGTGGGGGGGGGTCAGTGACCACTGGGGGATTAATGGGGAGTTATACCTTTATCCCTTCAGTGGTCATTTGGTCAGTTTGGGCGCCTTTTTGGCATCTAGTCATTATTGAAAGAGGTCTAGCCTAAAATGTCATCTTTTTTGTCTTGGATGCTTTTAAAATGTTCCCTTATCGCAGAAAAAAGTCCAAATCAAAAACCCACCTTAGTCCCACCCAAAACACACCTCCAACATGCCTCCTTGAGATTTAGACAAACTGCATAGAAAAATATCTTAAAAATGAGCTTTGAAAATAGCAATTTGGATGTTTTTACTAAAAAAAAACGTCTGTCTGCCGCTTTGTGCCCATTTTTGAGGACATATTTCTATTTTGAAAATGAGCCCCTAAACCACATACATTATATATTTCAGTGGTGTACCAAGGGCGGGGCAGTGGGGGGCGGGTGCAAATGGCAGTGACTAAAGTTAGGCATGATTCCTGGATGTAAGCACTATTCTATAAACCGGGCGCCTAACTTATAGAATAGCACTTCTTTGGAGCCATATATATAATCTGGCCCAAGTACTGCACAAACGCATTTAAAGCATTTTGCAGCATTTTCCATGTTTACGAGCACCAAACCACGTGTTAGTGATTTTATAAGAATTTTTCTGTGGTATGGGCAGGAAATGGGTACAGACGTTACTTTTTTAAAGTACTTAAGTAAAAAGTAAAAGTACTGGCTTCAAAAGTGGTGAAGTAAAAGTAGAAAGTCTTATCCAAAAAGAATAATCAAGTAAAAAGTACAGTTCTTAAACTACTTTTTTACTACAAAAGTAAAAAGTATCTTACAAGTTGGACCACAGAATCTAGTATGTTTACAAGCTAACTTCCAGGCAGTGGCGTACCAAGGGGGGGCGGTGGGGGCGGTCCCCCCGGGTGCACGCCGCTGGGGGTTGCCGTGGCGAGCGCCTGCTGCGAGAGTTCGCTAACTTCTCTCGTCGCTGCAGCTCCCTCTGCCCCGGAACAGGTTACTTCCTGGTTCGGGGCAGAGGGAGCTGCAGCAAACGAGCAAAGTTAGTAACTTGCAGCAGGCGCGCGCTGCGGCACCCCCCCCCAGCGGCATGACCCGGGGGGGCTCTTTCACAGGGGGGTGTCTTTCACCGGGGGGGGGGGGGGTCCCACGCTGCATCGGGGGGGCGCTTGCACTCGAGGGGCGTGGGCGCCGCCCTGAGTGTCCGCCCCCCCTAGGAACGCCACTGCTTCCAGGAGGTCACACAAGGTCCCTCCCAGATAAGAAACACCCCGAACATGGCAGTGGCAGAAGAACATTAATACACCTATTGGAAAACAATACAGATCAGTCGTACACAGACACGTGATGCTAACAGAATACCCAGCCTTTTTCACACCATGATCACAGGTAGACCCTCGCGACGTATAGAATACGCACCACAAACTAAAAATAGAAATATGTAGACAAAAATTAAACTGAACCCCTGAGAAGCCATTCTCCCCAACCATCCAGTCTTGCCTGATTTCTCTCTCTCCCCCTCCCATCCACTGTGGCCCTGCAGCCACTGTCTCGCTCGCCCCCTCCCTCCTGTGCAACGCCGCCAGGCCCATGCTAATAAGCTATCATGGGAGACATGCGGGACTTGGCTTTCTGCAGCGCCATTAGTGCTTCCTGCGCCAGTCCTAGCAGTTTACATCAGAGGAGGCGGGCCTGGCGCAGGAAGCACTGCAGAGAAACAGGCCCCACGTTTATTAGCGGCAAGCCCGGTAGAGATGCAACCAGAGGAAGGGAGCAAGACTGTGCTGCAGGGCCATGGTGGATGGGAGGGGAGAGGGAGCGGCAGGGGCGGTAGCCACGGGCGGGCCTGGATGGGCCCAGGCCCAGCCAGTTTGCCTCCAGGCCCGCCCAGCCAACGTCCGCCCCGCCCCGGGTGTCAGCACTCACCACCTGACCTACCAGCTCCATCGACGAGCGGACGACCCTCTTCCGCCACCCAGCCTTTAAAAAAAAACCTCGGTGAAACGCCTCGCGTCTGCTCTGCTGTAAAGCAAGCAGCAAATCGCTTTGTCGCGTTGGCCCTTCAATCACTGTGTCCGCCCTCGAGGAAATAGGAAGTTACATCAGAGGGCGGGACCAGTGATTGAAGGGCTCGGCGACGAAGCGATTTGCTGCTTGCTTTACAGCAGAGGCAGACGCGAGGCGTTTCACCGGGTGTTTTTTTTTTTTTTTAAGATGGACCCATCAGGAAAAAGGATATATCCTCACTGAATTTGACCAACTGTGTAGAAAAGTGAGCAACAAAATACAGAGTTTATGACTGCCAGGCAGTCACCCGAGATAACGTTATTCAGCAGGAAGGAGGTCATCAGCTGGCAGGGCTTGGGGATTCCTGCCTGCCACAGATACTTCATTTACTTGGTAAGGTGCGGAAATTAAGTTAGGGTTTTTGTTTACTTGAAGGGATCCAGGGATCCAAGATTTAACTGAAACCAGTTGGAAATTAATTAGGGTTTTGTTTTAATTAGAGTGGGGTGCTGGAGGGGGGGTGGAAACTAAATTAGGGTTTTTTAGGTTGGTGGAGGGGCAGTGATAAAATGTTGGCCCACCCACTTTGTTCTGGGGCCCGCCCAAAATTGGCTGTCTGGCTACGCCACTGGGGAGCCTGACAAACAACAAAGTAATAGCCAATCAACTGCTGTTCTGGGCAGGTTTAGAGGGCAGAGACTAGGGTTTGCAGGTGATGTCAGACCCTGGCTTGCATTTGATTGGGCCCCAAACATCCAGTCGCAGCTCAGCTGTTATTGGGATTGGAAGTTAAGGCCCAATCAGCTGCAAGCCACATCTGATACCTCTTGGAAAGCCTGTAGAGGGGGGAGAAACAGAGGATGGAAATACTTTTTTTTTTTTTTAAACTACTTTCAAATTTGTACTTTGTGACTAAGTGCAAAAGTACAGCTTAAATGTAACTCGTTACACGTAAAAAGTACTGCAAAAAAAAAAAAAAGGAACTCGTTACAAGTAAAAGTACTGCCGATTGCACTTAAGTACTGTAGTGAAGTACAAGTACTTTGTTACTACCAATCTCTGGGTATGGAAGCATTAGCCAGTGCATTATACTTATTGCTCACTAACTGGCTAACACAGGGTTAATGCGGGGAGCACTTACCCACTCCTGCTTAACTTTCAGCAGTCCTTTTCTTTTACATTTTTTTTTTTTTTTTGAAAGAACGGGGATCATCAGAATAATGAACAGCATTTCCCATTTGGGCACAGCGTCCCATACAATTATGGCGCTGTGTACATCTTCATAGATCTGCCCCACATTTTCAACTTTTTTTCGTTTGTTTTTACTGTCTTCAACACTCCAAAGAGCATATAACTTTGAAGATGAAGTCCGCGTCAGACGCCGCAGCCATTTATTTTTGCATTGCAAGAGCAGACCATGAGTTGGTAGAGTTATAGTCCCCAATAGAAAATGGGGGGGGGGGGGGGTTGGAAAGGATCGCAACAATTTACTAACTGTATTTTCTTTCACAGCAAACCTTTACCCTGATAAAGAAAAAACGAAACCTGGCCATGTCGGCAGAGATTTGACTCGGTGGTACTATTGCTGCCCAAGTTAAGTACAAACTAATTGTAGTTTAAAAGCTATACGTTATATGCTCTTTGGAGTGTTGAAGACAGTAAAAACAACGAAAAAGTTCAAAATGTCGGGTAGATCTATGAAGATGTACACAGCGCCATAATTGTATGGGACGCTGTGCCCAATGGGAAATGCTGTTGATTATTCTGATGATCCCCGTTCTTCAAAAAAACATTTAAAAGAAAAGGACTGTGGAATATGTAAAAGTGTGGATGTTTGGGACAGAATTAAAGTATATTTTAAAGTAAGTCCCCACATCGATATTGTAAGGTCCTTTCAAGTTGATTTAACTTTCAGCAGGGCACATTAGAGCATGACCTGCAAAATAAAACCGTGAGAAAGCTCTTGCAAAATTTGCAGTTAGCGCACGGTAAAATCCTACATTAAAGCACACTAATTGCAAACTTTAGCACACTTCAATAAAAAAAGACACCAACATTTGCCTACTTTCTCAATTTAGTAAGTCAAATTGAAATAGATACTAGAGAAAATTTGTAAAGAGTTTTAATTATATCCCACCGTTAACCAGCTGAACCACTGAAAACTGACCTCTGTATTGTCACTAAATCCCTTTAAAGCCATTTTTTCACTATTTCCAGTTTTATTTTTTAATTCATTTGCTTTTACTTGGAACTTGTGTGTAAAATCCAGCACACAGGCATTTTAAACACTGATCTGCAAGAGACCACTATGCCAACCCACCATTAGGCACGATTAGGCGGTCGCCTACGGCAGCACCTTCTTGCAGGCAAGAAAGAGCATCTGTAGTGAAGCAAAACAACAGACCCTGATAGCCACACAACCTCAAAGAAACCATTAGTACATAGTGTAAACTGCTTTTTTTAAAAAAAATAAGATGTTTGCGTGATAATCACGATTGTTGAGTTTATCAAAATCTAAGGGGGGACGACGACGACCCTGTGGGCTGAAAGTTAATTAAGAGGGTATAAACCTGAAAATGAAAGTTCACCACTGAATTGTCACAAAGGGCCTAAGGTCCCAAACTAACCAACTTCAGCATCTCTTCCTGTCATGCAAGTGAAAACCTGGACAACTGTCTGCGTGAAAACATTCTGGATAACAGTGAGCCGGAATGCCCAGAGCCATGGAAGCGTGCAAGAGTGCAAAAACAGCAGCGAGCAAATTGTTATAGCTCTCAACAAAAGAAAACAGAAAGGCGGAGCTACTTACTGCCAGCATCACTGGCGTGTCCTTTTCCAGACCAGGCTGGGTGATAATCCTGCAGCAAACCTAGAAGCAAGACAGCATAAAAGATCTTAGCATGTATCAACCACTATTACTACTACTACTTATCATTTCTATAGCGCTACAAAGCATACGCAGCGCTGTACACCATACATAAAAGACAGTCCCTGCTCAAAGAGCTCACAATCTAGATAAGACAGGTAAACAGACAAAACAATTAAGGGCAAGGGAAAAAGAGGTGAGGATAAAGGGCAGGGCAAGTGAGTTAGGAATCAAAAGCAGAGGTAAAGACAACAAAGGTAAAGACAACAATGCAGATTTAGCAGGACAAAGCAGTGACTTTAACAAAGAACTACAGCATTAGACTTCTTTTAACTAAAGGGTATGTTTACTAAGGTGTGTTAGCGTTTTAACGCACCTGTAAATTTAAAGTCATGTTAAACGATAACATGCCCTATACATTTCTATGGGCACGTTGGTGTTTAACCGTGCGTTAAAATGCTAACGCACCCATAGCACCGCTTAGTAAACATAGGCGTAAATTCTTAAGAGCCCTCCTCTAGACGCTGCCCTCTGTCCAACATAACTACTTCTTCAAGGACTTACAGTGAAGTCTTGTCACACATCTGGGAGAAGACCGAAACTGAGAATTGCTACCCACAGGGGAGGAGGCATCATAGCAAGGAACACAAAGCTGAGTGAAGCGACTCTTCACGTTACAATATTGGAACACAAAGCGCACGTGGGCAGCTATTCGAGGAACCTAAGATATTAACGTTGAAAATGCTCCTCCTCATAGCATCTCAAGGGTTTATTTTTTTTTTGTTGTCTTTTTTTTTTTTTTTTTTTAATTAGCAGATAAAAACAAAAACTGCATTTGCGAGACGGTGCACTGACGGAAGTGTTTGCAGAAGTCAGCAATTACGTTCTGACACATTTGCTTGGCTTTATGCTTAGATGAGTCAATTCAAAAAAAAAAAAAAGCGGAGAGGTGTCTGCTTTCCAAAGAATGAATGCCCTTCCGTGGCAGAACACTTACTACTTGCCGTATCACCTTCCTTGATGAATTTATAGCAATGCAGCGTAATAACAACAACAACAAAAAAAATACTGCACCGCCTATCTCATACCACAACTCCGATGCTAAATATTCAGCAATGTCACTGATTGGTACCGAAGAGGATGAAGCAATTGAAAGTAGACACAGCTGAGGGACCAATGCGATAACGCGCACAAGGTTTTGTGAAGGGTTGCATGGCTTTTAGCACACAATTTTGTGGTTGCACAGATGTGGAAAAAAAGGGGTTTTGCACACAAGCTAACTCTGCTCAAAGGCTTTGGTTAGACGCCAGCGTTACTGCATATTGAAAACCACTTTTCTTCTTTTTGCTGCAAAGCATACACAGGACCCATCATTTTTTTTTTTTCTGGCTTCCATGAAGAGCATGAACGAAAAAGGAACAGAGGATGGATCGGAGGTGAAGTGCAGGATTTCACCTCACATCCACTGATCCCGACAGTTGTCGACTCTGGACACCCCACCCCTGACTCCACATATGACTCCCCTTCTCAGGACCCAACTGCCTCCTCCCTGTGCTCTTTAACAATGTCCATTTGCTCCTGCCTCCGCACCTCTATCTTGCAAAATGGCAGCATCTGACCCCACACAGTGTACCCTACATCATGTGATATAGCTGGTTAGCTGAAAATATTCAGCGATTTACCGGCTACGTTAAGTGGCAATATATCGGACCACGTAACTGTCAGGCCTATCTTTGGCTGCTACATACTTAACCAGCCGGTTCTGAATATTAACAGCCGGTTAAGTTTATAGCCGCAAAAAAAACCCTGAATATTCAATGCCGGTTACCAGAAATGGTCCAGCGTTGAATATCCGGGCTTACTGCCAACTGCAGGACTTAGCGGGCTGAAAATTGGCCCCAAGAACTTTTATTCCAGAAGCTGATGTCTGATTTTTGTAGGTCTACAGTGCTATATTTTAAAACTACAAGTCCTTGGGAAGCATTCGAGCCCTGCTGACTTTCTGAGTGCCAGGCATGTGGATGAGGGGAATAGAATACAGAATATAGCCACAAGTCATGCCATTGGGATACTTTTTTGTTCACATATCACTTCAGCTTTGATATCTTTCCACTGGCTTCTAGCGGCTGCTCAAGTGAAATTTAAGGTATTGTCATCAATTTTTAAAGATTTTTCACCTTGCTTACCTATTGTCTTAGTAATTCTGTTAAAGATCTAACATCCTTCTAGAAATCTTCATTGCAAGCAGGGCCACCGAGAGAGGGGGGCAGGGGGAAAGATTCCTGGGCCTGGCCTCACAGGGGGGGGGGCAGTCGCCGGGGTCTCTCTCCTGCTCTTGTGCATCGGGACCCAGGTGATTGCGTAACCAGTGGCATAGCCACAGGTGGGCCTTGGTGGGCCGGGGCCACCCACTTAGGGCTCAGGCCCACCCAACAGTAGCACACGTTTAGTGGTAGCTGGTGGGGATCCCAAGCTCCGCCAGCTGAAGACTTCCCCCTGATGGTAACGAAAACGCTACTCTCCACGATACTGGCACCTGCGCATGCTCAGTTTTCAGTGCATGCCTGCTGCAGACTGCCAAGATGGAGAGAAGCGTTTTCTCACCAGTTGAGATATTTTTGGGTGCTGGTTGAGGGGAGGAGGAGAGAACACTTGGTGCCCACCCACTTCTTGCCTAGGCCCACCCAAAATCTGTTGTCTGGCTACGCCCCTGGCGTTAACACAGAAGCAGTGAGAGTGACAGACCGAGGGAGGAGAAGAGAAGATGCAGGAAAGTAAGGGGAGCAGGGAAGAGTGGCTGCCTGAGTGGGGGGGGGAGGGAGTGGAGTGGGGAGCAGTGGCAGCCCAAGGTGGGGGGAGGGGTGGCAGCAGCAGCCCTGCCCTGTCTGTCAATGGCCTAACGGTCAGGCACCCCTGAATTTAACTCACTTTGAGCTACTACTGAACAAGGTGTGAGCAAAAACTCCAAATAAAACAATGGTAAAAATGACTACATCTCTATATATAAAACGCTCCTCCAACGTTCTACATTTGTAGTTGCAAGATCACAGTGCCCTCGCGTAAAAACGTGATGACGCAGAGGGCGGATCAACGACGCAACGGAACGTGACGTAAGACGTATTCGCATAAACACAACTCCTGCAAACTACTCGCTCTGCATACACACCGTGACGTTACGAGGCCAGGCGCAATAAAAACAAAAACGCTGCCGAAACACACTCCCACCTCCGCAACGCCCCCCCCCAATGTTACTGCCCCTCACCTCTACACCCACCCCAAATTGCAACCACTACCACGCAACACCCCCCCCCAAAGTCACCGCCACTCACCCCTACACCCCCCCAAGTTGCCACCACTACCACCCTCCACCTCCCCCCACATGTTGCCACCGCTCCCCACCTCCACCCCCCCCCAGGTCCCAACAACCACTGCTACACCCTCCACCCTCCCCAAAGTCACATCAGCCAATGCTCCACCCTCCACCACCCCCCCCAAACCGGACGCCGCCGCTCACCCCCCCCCCCCAAAATCAGCTCGGTGCTCCAAACCCCCGTCCCCCTCCCCCTCCGTCCGATTCAAAAAAAAAAGAACCTGCAAAAATGGTTTTTAGAAGGAAGCAGGGCCCCGCAGCCACACATCGCTTGACAGCTGTGCATCCGCTCCTCCTCTCACGTCGCTGCGCAGTGCGCTCTTATTGGGTTCACCTCAAGGGGAAGTGACGTAAAATCTGAGAAGAGGAGCGGATGCACAGCTCACAACCGATGGCTGCCTGCGGGGGCCCCGCTTCCTTCAAAAAACCATTTTGGAAGGTACAAATTGTTTTCCCAGTTTATCTATCGGATGGAGGGGGGGAGAGCGGCGCTGAGCTAATGTAGGACAGAGGGGGGGAATGGCGGTGAACTGTTTGGGGGGGGGGTGGTGGACGGTGCATCCGTGGGTGCTGCAACTTTGGAGGAGGGGGGTGGAAGGTGGACCACTGGCTGTTGCGACGTTGGAGGGGGTGCGTGGAGGTGGAGAGCGGTGCCAACATGTGGGGGAGGGGGGATGGAGGGTGGTAGTGGTGCCAACTTGGGGGGTGTAGGGGTGAGGGCCGGTGACTTTGGGGGGGGGGCATGCCGGTCCTGAGCCTAGATGGGAGGGGGTCCACAGTCCTGAGAGGGGGAAAGGAAAAAGGAAGACGGAGGAGGGGAGGGGTCCTCAGACCAAAGGGGCAAAGGGGGGGTCCTCAGACCTCAGAGGAGGGGGAGATGGGGAACCAGAAAGGGGACAGGGGTCCTGTGACCACACGGAGGGAGGGGGGAGGTACACCACACACTGTGTCTCACACTGTGACACATTCACACACTCGCACACACTCTCATTCTCACACACACATACTCTCACAGACACACTCGCAACCACTACTACTACTACTACTACTATTTAGCATTTCTATAGCGCTACAAAGCATACGCAGCGCTGCACAAACTCACTCACTCTCTCTCTCACACACACACACATTCACTCCCTCACTCTCACACAATCACTCTCACACACACTCTCTCAAACATACACACACCGAGGAAAACCTTGCTAGCGCCCGTTTCATTTGTGTCAGAAACGGGCCTTTTTTACCCCGGGTGCAGTGTGGTGCACACCCCCACCCTCAGCGCGCGCACCCCCCCCCCCCCCCCCCGGAGCGCATTCTTACCACTGGCGCTCCGCCCCGAGTGCACGTCGTCACTGGGAGCTGCGTCGGCTCCGCTGGTTCCCTGCTCTCTCTGCCCCGGAACAGGAAATAACCTGTTCTGGGGCAGAGAAAGCAGTGAACCAGCAAAGTCGATACCCCCCCCCCCCCCAGCAGCGTGCACCCGAGGCGGACCGCCCCACCAGCCCCCCCCCCCTTCCTACGCCACTGTATAGATGGTAACAAGATGGGTGGTACAGAGTCAGATGCGTGGCTAAACCAAAGGCAAGTTCTTTGTACAGTTTAAACAAGATAAAGGAACAGGTCTAAGTTACAGTGTGTGTAGTGTAAAGCTAGTACAGGCTCAGAATGAGAGTACAGTCAGTCACCCTATGTATTAAAGGCTTGGGAGAAGAGTCAGGCTTTCACCTGATTCCTGAAGTAGAGGCAGTCTTGAGTTAGACTTAGCCCCTGTGGGAGAAAATTTATGAGTGTGGTGGCTACTCCTGAGAAGGTTTGCTGGTGGGTATCACATCGTACAATTTTTTTTGATCAGGGTACAGATAGTGATGGCCAAGGGGGCATGCGATGAAATTGCAGTGTGGTAAATTTAAAACGAATCGGAGGAAATGTTTCTTCACTCAACGCGTAGTTAAACTCTGGAATTCGCTGCCGGAAAAGGTGGTTAAGGCGGTTAACTTAGCGGACTTCAAAAAAGGGTTGGACGGCTTCCTGGAGGAAAAGGCCATAGAATGTTATTTATTTTATGGCATTTGTATCCCACATTATCCCACCTCTTTGCAGGCTCAATGTGGCTTACAGTGATGCTTATGTACTTATATTGAGAGGACCTTGAAGGTCTCAAAGGTGTGTATAGGACTAACTTATTCTTTAAGTTCTCTGGCCCACTTTGTCTGAGGACCCTGACAATCAAACACAGAGTTTTAAATTTAGCCCTGTAAGGGTACTGGTAGCCAGTTTAGTTTTTGCAGGAAGGGTGTGACGTAGTCACTCCGCTTGCAGCCTTCTACCAGTTGTGCTGCATTATTCTGAATTTTTTTGGGAGGGGGCATGGCATGGGTGGGGAACGGGCTAGCATGTTATACTTAATGTGCGCTTACCAGGGGCGTAGCCAGACTTTGGCAGGAGGAGGGTCCAGAGCACGAGGTGAAGGGGCACATTTCAGCCCCCCCTCCCCGTTGCCCCCCCCCCGCCATTGCCGACCCCCCCCCCCACGGCCACCGCCGCTGCCACCAACGTTGACCCCCCCTGCCGATGACCCTCTCGACCCCCCTCCCGCCGCCAACCTTCTCCCGCCGTCGCCTACCTTTGCTGGCGGGGGACCCCAACCAAGGTCCTCTTCGTCCTTTGTTCTGTTTCTGAGTCTGACGTCCTGACCTCGGCTGGCGGGGGCTGGGGTCCCCCGCCAGCAAAGATAGCAGACGGCGACGGCGGGTTGGTGGCGGGAGGGGGGGTTCAGGGCCAAATCTATGGGGGCCCAGGCCCCCATGGCCCCACATAGCTACACCCCGGCGCTAACTGAACAATGCAGCGTTAATACGGGAGCATTTAGTGCCTTCTAAGAAGGAGGTGGTAAGTGCATCTGCTTTAACTCCTAGCAGGTACCACGTGTTAAATGACAACATTAGCTCACAACCTGAATAAAACAAAAATAGAAAATGCCCTAAAAAGTGCTACCTGGCTGTAGCCATTGAAAACGCAGCAGTGCAGTTAGAGGAATCCCGCTCCGCTTAGAGGGAACAGTGGGCTGCAATGGGATTTGCAGTGCGGTTCTCAGCCAACTGTGCTAACTCTGTACACTTCCACCCTATGAGATTTTCTAGTCATTGTTGGGTCCTAAAAGCTCTGAGCTAAGAAACTAAAAAAAAAAGTTACATTCAGCTAGACTTCCCACTTTAAATTCAAGCACAATAGATGTCAATAGAGTCATCGGCATCAGTAAGTTTACAGAATCTTATGGCTCTTACTCGAATTAATAGACTTCATACAAATAAATTAACTTGATAGACCCCGTGGAAATGAATAGGCACAATTAAAGTCAATGGGTCACTAAGAATGAATGAGCTGAACTGAAATCAATCACTTCAATTAAAAACAATGAGCTCCAAGGGCACCAATGGGTTTTCCATTGAATTAACTATATTGTCGCCACAATCATTATCACAACAGCCTGCCTATCACAATGAGTTACCATTCTAGAATAGCCTGTTCTTATTTTGCCCCATCAGATGCCCAGAACAAGACTTTCCCCTGTGTCATCATAGGAGACTGCTGATCCTTCTCAGTCTCACTTGGACTCAGGATTGTAGGGCTTATGATGGTCCCTGTAGAATAGCCAGATTCGAGCAAAGGATCTCTAGCGTGACCTTGGCTACCGTAGAACTGGAGATCCTCTTTCCCACATCGCAATTGCATGATGTGTAGATTCAGAGAAGGAAATACCTGTCAGACCTGTGAGTTCTTGTACCAAGTAGAGTGCTGCCGAGCCCGGTACTCGGACCAGGTTCTGCTTGGCGGCCGGACAACCCCGGGTTTCACCTGCGCTGACTGTCGTTCCCCAGAGGTTGAGCCCCTAGGTGCAGGCGGCCTGCAGGGCTTGCAAGATGGAGCAGCGAGCGGGGTGATGAACGTGACAGCCAGACAGGCAGCAGGCAAGACAGTGATCCAGGTACAGGCAGAGTGAGGCAGGCAGCAGGTACGAGAGTAAATCCAGGTACAGGCAAGGTCAGTAGGCAGGCAGCAGACACAAAAGTAATCCAGGTACAGGCAGAGTCATTAGGCAGGCAGCAGACACAAAAGTAATCCAGGTACAGGCAGAGTCATTAGGCAGGCAGCAGACACGAGAGTAATCCAGGTACAGGCAGAGTCAGTAGGCAGGCAGCAGACACGAGAGTAATCCAGGTACAGGCAAGGTCAGTAGGCAGGCAGCAGACACAAGAGTAATCCAGGTACAGGCAAGGTCAGTAGGCAGGCAGCAGACACAAGAGTAATCCAGGTACAGGCAGAGTCAGCAACGAAGAACAAAGTAGAGGAGAAGCACACTACTGAGCAAGTAACACCTACCAAAGTAGAAGCCGAAGCAAGGAGTCTAACGAGAGCTCAGCTGATAAAGTGCTGGCGTCTGACATTGGCAGGGAGAAGGTGCACAGCCATAGGAAAAGAGCAGGGGAAGGAGGAACCGGAAGACCAATAGGAGAGAAGAAAGGGAAGCCAGGCAGAGGAAGAGCAGACCCAGGTGGGTGGAAGCAAAGCAATCAAGGAGCCTGGAAGCCAGGCAGAGAGAGAGCAGAGCCAGGTGCATGGAAGCAAAGCAATCAAGGAGCCTGCAGCCAGAGAAGAACTACACACACATGGCTCAGGGCTGTGCCAGTCAAGTGTGCGTGTCGACAGGACCCTGCGCAGCCCGAGGACGCGACTTGCATTGAGGTAGGGGACATGACAATGCCAAAAAAAAGCCCAGACACAAGATGTGTCCATAATAAAAAGGAGCCCACTTTTTAATCCAACAAGGAAAGGAGTGACGGCCACGCTTTTGCATAGATTTTCTAGCACCTTTCAGGATTGGGTTCTGGTGTAGCTATCCCCTCCAAGTCTTGAACCCATTTGAGCAGAAGTTATCATGACAGAGATGGACCTACTGTATACACACTTTTCGCATGCCTTGGAAAGCGTAAAAATATAAGAAAATCAACTAGAACGTAGCAATGATAAAAGGAGATGTAGGAGCGATATAGTAACTTGATAAGTTAGCTAATCTGCTGTAAAGAGACACCTAAAGAGATGATTTCAGGCGGAACATACCTATTTAGCAAAGGAGTTAGGTTGGTTGGTTGTTGATGCTGGTAGGTATTCCTGCATCCATCTGAGAGCAGACCTTGATTCTAAGCTGCATATCTTCACTGGTTCCTTAGATACTGGCATAGCCTGCGGGCAGGTCTTGGCTTCTAGTGCCTATTAGCATTTCAAAAGTGAAAAAGATGTCTTTCAGGAAGAACTGATGAGAAAGGAAGGACAGCCACATCACCCTGGGTAATGTGCCAAGCCATCTGAAGGGACAGTAATGTAAATGTTCCTGCTGGCTACTGATTAGGCAGCTGAATTAAAAGCAATGCCGGGACTGAATGAGTGCCAAGGCTGTTTATCTGCACATAAATCACACTCACTGCTTATTTGGCCAGGGTAAGATTTAGTGGGCTTCGGAAGGCACGCTGGTTATTGTGCCAATTAAAATATCAATGGGCCCAACATTTTCATGAGTGATATGTCAAGACACCCAAATTGGCGCATGAAATATGAATTAGAGCAGCTGGTTAATTAACGTGATTTAGAAAGATTCCCTCTGCAACAGTGTTCACTATGTGGCAAGGGTGGGCACCAGATATAAATGCTCACATCACAGCAAAGAATGGATGCAAATTAAGCCATTAAGACATGTCACTGAAGACCAAAGAAAGCTTTGGCAATGATCTTATGAGCACAAGATACTGGAATACATGCCTTTAACATCTGTGTTAGTCACACTGTGGCTCGACTTCTGAATGCTGGAAAAGAGCATTCCTTACACTTTGGGGGGGGGTCATCAAAAACTCTGTGGCTGCTAGCTGGCAACTCCAAGGGTACTCTAGAGTTCCGGAAAATTTAGACTGGCACTTGCAATGTAGGTACAAAGTATTCATATAAACTGTGCCCGCACTGCAGTTAGTGCAAAATAGAAGCCAGAAAGTATGTGGAGTGATTCCAAAATGAAATTATCCTGAGTATTTCCACCCCCCCCCCCCCCCTCACTTAACTGTGTCTTATTTTCATGGGTGTAAAAGTAAGTGGATGTGTTTTCACCTGCATGGAGGGGAAAGGTTCATTTCTGAAAGAGGCGTTTTACCTAGATAAACACACACACAAAAAAAACGTTTCAATATTTTATAGCTATAGATAAAGCCAGAAGGATGCTTGAGTGCATAGGGAGAGGAGTGGCCAGCATGACAAAGGAGGTTATGATGCCCCTGTATAAGACTCTGGCAAGACCTCATTTAGAATATTGTGTACAAGTCTGGACATCGCACCTTGAAAAAGATATAAACAGGATGGAGTCGGTCCAGAGCAGGGGCGTAGCCAGACAGCCAATCTTGGGTGGGCCTGAGACAAAAATGGATGGGCACAGAATTCAGCCCCTTCTGGCCCCCCTCAACTCTGCTCTCCCCATACCCTCAAACACAAAATATGAAATACCCGAGCTGGTGCGGATTCCTAAACTGCACCAGCTGAAGATTGCCTCTTCCTTGGGCAGCCAGTGCTCTTCCAAACAGCAGAAGCAAGATGCCGCTACCAGTACTCCGTACGTGCTCAGTGCATCCGCCTGGTGAAAACTGAGCACATGCAGAGGGGCTGGTGTGTGGCAGAGCACTGGCTGCCTAACAAGGAGGAAATCTTTAGCTGGTGGGGTTTGAGGATTCCCACCAGCCACACATCAAGAGAGCCACAATTTTGGGTGGGCCTAGGTGCAAATTGGGTGGGCCACAGCCCACCCAGACCCACCTGTAGCTACGCCACTGGTCCAGAGGGTGGCTACTAAAATGGTCAGTGGTCTTCATCATAAGGCATATGAGGATCTTCTCTCACATGGAGAGAGAGAAGATCCTCAAGTACTAAGAAATGCAGTCTGGGACCAAGAAAATGTGGCAGAAAGATACAGAAATATGTCCCATCATTTTGAGTGCCACAGGACTGAATAGGTTACACCTTATAAACGCAGAAGGAAGCTCTCTTTGGCACAGTCCAAGTTCTACTGTGAGTGTCGGCAGTAAATTTGAGAGACTGAAATCCTACTCCAGGTGATCTCCACCACCGCTAACTCCAGACTCCGCCCCTTCTGCCTCGCATCACCTTATGCCTGGAACAGACTTCCCGAGCCCATACGCCATGCGCCCTCCATGCCCATTTTCAAGTCCTTACTCAAAGCCCATCTCTTCTCCCTTGCTTTTGGCGCCTAACCACCTTCCCATTCCTGATACCTACACTGACTACATAGTTTATTACCTTTAGATTGTAAGCTCTCTTGAGCAGGGACTGTCCTTCCCCTTGTTTAAAATTGTACAGCGCTGCGTAACCCTAGCAGCGCTATAGAAATGCTAAGTAGTAGTAGTAGTAGTAAGTTCATTCCTGTCACAGCATGCGCAGAACTAACCATGCCCCTGAGACAAAGGCCACACCTCTGTGGGTGACCATTTTTCAAGACCAGAGCACTGAACGTTAGGCATACCCTAACGATCCAACTTAAATGCCTTAACCCCGCAACACAACAATATATAAGTTCGTACTGGACATAACCTAACTCTTCCTCCTTTTGACCCCCAATGTGTCTACCACACTTGATCATTCTCTACCATAACCTCACTATGTATTTGTTCATACTGGTATTGGCGATCGCCTCTACTGTACAATGTAAACCACATTGAGCCTGCAAATAGGTGGGAAAATGTGGGATACAAATGCAACAAATAAATAAATAAATAAAATAAATACACTAATGACCTTATGGTCAGAATACTAAGAGAAAAATTGAAAACAATCCAGGAAACTAAGTTCTTTGACGCTAACAAGACAGGACTTAATAAAGATATGGGTTTCCTATCACATTATAAATCATAAAATTATGCTGCGGTGTCTTTATTTATATTTAATTTCTTAAATAAAGGTTGTGATTACCCTCCCACCACCCCCCAACAAACACATACACATTTCCCTTAGAGACCATCTTCGGAATGATTTTATAGTTCACTTATATAGTCTGATATTGTCAACCTGAGGACGAAGGCATTGCCTTTCAACGCTAGTTTTAAAAAATGTATTTAGTCCAACGAAAATGGCATCATCTTATTTTCTTTCTTTTAACCCTATGACTATCTTGGATTTTGGCAGTAGGGGGGGGGGGGTGAGATGGTAGGAAGAGCACATCTTCCTGACCCCAACTACCCTTGTGGATTTGGATTTTAGATTGAATTACTTGCCTTTTTCCAAATCCAAGTTTAAGGTCAGTTATAATTCAGGTACACACTTATTTCCCCATCAAGTGGACTTACAGCCTAAGCTGTGCCTGAGGCAATGAAGGGATACATGGCTTGCCCAAAGTCACAAAGAAACACTGGCAGAATGTGAACCCTGGCTTCCCTGAATCTCAGACTCCTGCTCTAACCAGAAGTAGCTGAGGACAAATAGATTTAGTGCCACGGAGTCCCTTTTTTTAAAGTGCTCATGGCAGGAGGGAGGGAGAAATCAAGCCATTGGAGGTCCTGTAATGGGAACATGGCAGCAACTGGAAAAAGTTGGGTAGCCAGAGCCCCATCAGAGTCTGAGAAGCCCTTTTACCAAGCTGCAGTAAAAAAGGGCCCTGCAGTAGCGGCAGCGGCTGTTTTTGCCGCACGCTGAGGCCTTTTTAATCGCGAGTAAAAAGGCTGCAAAAATACATGGCCATGCGGTAAGATTGCTCTTATTGCATGGCCATGAGGGAGGAGCACTTAAAGCCACCCACTGAAGTTGTGGTAAGGGCTCCCACACAAAAATATCGAGCCCTATTTTCCCCAGCACGGGAAATGGCGCATGCTGGTAGTACCGCCAGCACCTGCATTGGGACAGCGGTAGCTCTAAATTGGCGTGTGGTAAGCCACCTCGGGCTTACTGCTGCTTTATAAAAGGGCCCCTGTGTTAGGTAGCTCTGCTCAGTCTCCTCAGGTCTTGTTGAGGATGGTTCAAATACAACTTCATGCATGCAACCGGGCAAAAGAAGGATCGGATCAGCCTCTTTGGTTGACCTGGGAAGAGTTGGCACACCTAATGTTGGTCACGGCTGGTGATAAGCAACACAAGATCCCAGCATGGCATTGAAAATCACAGCTAATAAACATGTGAAAGAAAATCAGAACATTCACTTCTGGAAGGGAGGATTTTAAGATGGCCTATTATGTTTCCCAGTTAGGAGATCCAGTGTAGCTCTGCACTCTAAGAGGCCATTTTCATACCTGCTAGAATGTGCTTACCGCAGCTTAAAATGGCTTACCGCAGTTCCTGGGGTCTCAGCAGGGACTGAGCAACCAAAGAGTCCGGTCTCCTACTCACAACCCTTTTTATTTACTTTGTGCCCCACCTTAAGATGCTGGGCTCCCTCCATCACCTCCCACCAGGCCGGTTCTACCAGCCCCACACTCTCATGACCCCCTGAAAATTCCTCCCACCCTCTACCTGCAGCAAAGGGTATTTTCCAGGGGGTCACAATACGATAACCAGATGACTTCAAGTTACCAAGGGCAGGCTGTGACACTCCTGATTTTGCTTTGGCCCTTGAAAATCCAAGTTCCCTAATTTAAAAAAAAAAGAAAACAGGCCTATTACCAAATAGAATAGGGCATCCCAAATCTGGTCTGGGGGTTCCACTACCAGTTGTTTTTTTTAGGATATCCACAATGAATATGTATGAGATTAACTTGCATATAAAAAAAAAGATAAACAGTTTGGAGCAGGGGCGTAGCTACGTGGGGCCACGGGGGCATGGGCCCCTGTAGATTTGGCCCTGGCCCTCCCCACCGCCAACCCTTTCGACCCCCCCCTCCCACCGCCGTCGCCATTGGGTACCTTTGCAGGATGTCAGACAGAAACAGAAGCCTTGCAGATCAGCAACGCGGCTGCGCCGGAGAAGAGGACTTTGGGTGGCGGGGGTTGGAGACCCCTGCCAGCAAAGGTACCTGATGGCGGTGGCGGGGGAGGGTTGGAAGCGGCGGAAAGGGGGGGTCGAAAGGGTTGGTGGTGGGGGGGGTCAAAGGTGGTGGTGGAGGCAGTGGCTGCGGGGGGGGGGGGTCAGCGGCACCAGGGGGGGCTAAAACGTGCCCCCTCACCTCAGGTTCTGGACCCCCCTCCCGCCGAAGTCTGGCTACGCCCCTGGTTTGGAGGGAATCTGTCCAATTGGAGAGAGTAGCCTGTCTGGACTATTTTGAGAACCCATCAGTCTGAGGTTACAAGGACCACCTTTCTTGCAAAAAATTCAGCCCCCCCCCCCCCCCCCCCCCCTCTGTTCGGAAGGTTGCTGGAACAGTCACAGAATTATCCACTGCTGTTAAGTGTGTATATTTTTGATACTGTTTCACAGTAGTTCTGTTATTAGGTTTCAATTTACTGTTTTCAAATTTGCCTCATTTATTGTATTTAGTATATTCTTGGTTATTTTACTATTGTTCTGCTGTTAACAAAATTGTAAGTTTTATGTTAAGCTATACCTGCTGTACACTGCCTTGAGTGAATCTCTTCATAAAGGCAGTTAATAAATATATTGGAAACCCAACACATGGAAGATGCTCCAGAGGTTGCCGCAGCCACTGCTCCCGCCCGCCCCCCCCCCCCCCCCCCCTGAGGTCACCGCCGCCGCTCCCCCCCCCTCCGTCCGCCACCGGGCCTGGCCCCCTGCATTGAAATCGCAATCTCACCTCCATAAAGGAAGTGCTGCAGGCAGCAGAACGCCTCCCTTTGGCCCTCCTTCCCTCCTTGTGTCCCGCCCTTGCGGAAGTTACGTAAGACAAGGGCGGGACACAGGGAGGGAAGGAGGCCAGAAGGGAGGCGTTCTGCTGCCTGCAGCACTGCTTTCACGGAGGTGAGACTGTGATTTTAATGCAGGGGGCAGTCGGTCGACGACAGAGAGCGGGTGGGACCATTGGAGCCGACTCTGGGTGCTGTGGGTGCTTGAGCACCCCCAATATTGAGAAAAATCCTTGTATGTGTCCAGGGAGAGGTTATTTTCATTGGGCTTAGCACACCCAATAATGTTGAAAAGTTGGCTCCTATGGGTGGGACTGCGGTGCCGGGCCCCCCTTGGAGGCCCAGGCCCAGGGAATTTTGTCCCCCCTGCCCCCCCTCTCGGCGGCTATGGCTGTGGGGTCCCAAGACAGGTATGGGAGGCCTTGAACTAGATGCCACTGAGTACAATTAGGACATACCGAACTATGTAGCAGATGGCTCGGTAATCTTATTAGAGTCAAACTAATGCTGCTTTATGCTGAAGAGTTCTTGCCGCAGTGAGGGGTCCTTTTACTAAGGTGTGCTGAAGAATGGGCTGTGGTAGTGTAGGCGCATGTTATGGACGTGTGCGGATCCATTTTTCAACGCACCTGTAAAAAATGGACGTGCGGCAAAATAAAAATTGCCGTGCAGCCATTTTGGGTCTGAGACCTTACCACCAGCCATTGACTTAGCGGTAAGGTCTCTCGCGTTAACCGTATGGTAATCGCCTATGCGCGTCAAGTCCGAGTTACCTCTGGTGCATCTAGTGGACTATGTAAAAAATGAAATTCCTGCACGGGCCATGTGGTAGCCAGGCGTTAACTTCGAATTGACGTGCGTTGGGCGCTCATAGGTACCTACGCAGCTTAGTAAAAAAGCCCCTGAGTTTTAGGAGGGAGGGGTTATAGTTGTCAGTCCACAGCCAAACATGCTACCACGGATTTCATACTCCTCCATCTTAAAGTTGGACTGGCTCCCGATCAAAGAACGGATCGCCTTGAAAATCTGCACCTTAGTACACAAAATCATACACGGAGTAGTCCCAGGATACTTGACAGACCTTATAGATCTGCCAATAAGAAACAAAGCCAAATCGTCAAGATCCCGCCTAAACCTACACTACCCAAATTGCAAAGGACTGAAATACAAAACAACTTACGCTTCCGGCTTCTCCTACATAAGCACAAAACTATGGCATGGCCTCCCAAAAGCTGTGAAAACAGTACACAACCACCTGAACTTCAGGAAATCACTAAAAACCAACCTCTTCAAAACGACCTACCCAAACGACCCCACGTAAACTTCCCATCCAGCAACAAAACAAGATTATAATCGTACTGGACAACACGCAATCTTCATCCATTCTGACCCTCCAATTATAACTTATACGATCACTTTACAACCTTGTATCTGTTATTAACTGACTGGGCAAGCGCCTTTGACGGTACTATGTAAGCCACATTGAACCTGCAAATAGGTGGGAAAATGTGGGGTACAAATGCAATAAATAAATAAAGTAAATTAAAAGGGTGTTTAATTTGTTAATTAATATACTTGTGAGGCACTGAAACCTTTGTTATATATATATATATGTATATAGCACAGTTTGCAGGAAAGGAAAAATGACCAAGTAGTTGAACATAACCATGTATTTGAGCCGAGCCACGGTCCATAAACACACAAAAGCAATATAACACTGTGAAGTCAAACTGACTGGGGGGAAGGGGGGAAGCAAACTTCTCAGCAGGAATCAAGCAGTAAGTAAACATTTGAAAAGTGTTCCTGGGAGAGCAGAGGTTTAAATTAGAATTACAAAAATCCATTGAAAAGAAAAATTGCTTCTGTGAATTGGGATGATGACTTGTCTCATCTGAAAACATGATGGAAAGGAAAACTGGAGATAATCTCTTTACAAGGCCTATTATGACAAGACCACATTTCTCCGTTTCCCCCGCCCCCACCCCCGTTCTCTATCACTGTTATTAAACTAGTATGCTGTCTTATTTTGATGTTTTATTCATGATTTCTCAGTGTGGACAAAGAGATGGGGCATTTCCATTCGGTCTCTATATTTTGCAGAAAATAGTCTCAATTAAATTATAGTGACTCTCACTATCACAAAATTCCAGAGTCGTATTTCAGAAATGTGCAAATACCTTCAGGGTTGGTTTGCCATCTCACCTGCATCATCTCAAACAGGCTGATCCATTACATGGCGGATTACGTGTTCATGTGCATAATGGGTACAGTGGGGGAAATAAGTATTTGATCCCTTGCTGATTTTGTAAGTTTGCCCACTGACAAAGACATGAGCAGCCCATAATTGAAAGGTAGGTTATTGGTAACAGTGAGAGATAGCACATCACAAATTAAATCCGGAAAATCACATTGTGGAAAGTATATGAATTTATTTGCATTCTGCAGAGGGAAATAAGTATTTGATCCCCCACCAACCAGTAAGAGATCTGGCCCCTACAGACCAGGTAGATGCTCCAAATCAACTCGTTACCTGCATGACAGACAGCTGTCGGCAATGGTCACCTGTATGAAAGACACCTGTCCACAGACTCAGTGAATCAGTCAGACTCTAACCTCTACAAAATGGCCAAGAGCAAGGAGCTGTCTAAGGATGTCAGGGACAAGATCATACACCTGCACAAGGCTGGAATGGGCTACAAAACCATCAGTAAGACGCTGGGCGAGAAGGAGACAACTGTTGGTGCCATAGTAAGAAAATGGAAGAAGTACAAAATGACTGTCAATCGACAAAGATCTGGGGCTCCACGCAAAATCTCACCTCGTGGGGTATCCTTGATCATGAGGAAGGTTAGAAATCAGCCTACAACTACAAGGGGGGAACTTGTCAATGATCTCAAGGCAGCTGGGACCACTGTCACCACGAAAACCATTGGTAACACATTACGACATAACGGATTGCAATCCTGCAGTGCCCGCAAGGTCCCCCTGCTCCGGAAGGCACATGTGACGGCCCGTCTGAAGTTTGCCAGTGAACACCTGGATGATGCCGAGAGTGATTGGGAGAAGGTGCTGTGGTCAGATGAGACAAAAATTGAGCTCTTTGGCATGAACTCAACTCGCCGTGTTTGGAGGAAGAGAAATGCTGCCTATGACCCAAAGAACACCGTCCCCACTGTCAAGCATGGAGGTGGAAATGTTATGTTTTGGGGGTGTTTCTCTGCTAAGGGCACAGGACTACTTCACCGCATCAATGGGAGAATGGATGGGGCCATGTACCGTACAATTCTGAGTGACAACCTCCTTCCCTCCGCCAGGGCCTTAAAAATGGGTCGTGGCTGGGTCTTCCAGCACGACAATGACCCAAAACATACAGCCAAGGCAACAAAGGAGTGGCTCAGGAAGAAGCACATTAGGGTCATGGAGTGGCCTAGCCAGTCACCAGACCTTAATCCCATTGAAAACTTATGGAGGGAGCTGAAGATGCGAGTTGCCAAGCGACAGCCCAGAACTCTTAATGATTTAGAGATGATCTGCAAAGAGGAGTGGACCAAAATTCCTCCTGACATGTGTGCAAACCTCATCATCAACTACAGAAGACGTCTGACCGCTGTGCTTGCCAACAAGGGTTTTGCCACCAAGTATTAGGTCTTGTTTGCCAGAGGGATCAAATACTTATTTCCCTCTGCAGAATGCAAATAAATTCATATACTTTCCACAATGTGATTTTCCGGATTTAATTTGTGATGTGCTATCTCTCACTGTTACCAATAACCTACCCTTCAATTATGGGCTGCTCATGTCTTTGTCAGTGGGCAAACTTACAAAATCAGCAAGGGATCAAATACTTATTTCCCCCACTGTATAACCAGGACAAGGTCATCCTGTTCGACTTCACCAGGGTGATATGGCAACCCTACTTAACGATAGGTGACAATGTGGAGGGCAGGGGAGAAAAATTGTAATTGGTCACTAAAAATAATCCTAATAATACAGATAAGGAATGTAAAGAGACTTCCTCAGCCCTGAAAAAGTCATGGTTATTATTTCAGCATTTATGCCCAGATGATTCACTCCTGGGAGTAAAATATTAATTCCTGGTTTCCTTTCTAGTTAGGTTACGAAACGCTGGAGTAACAAGCAGAAGACTACAAGTGATTCAGTCTTCATTTTTCCATCTTAAGTTGCTGAGCCATTTGAAAGTCATGCTTCCTGTGGTGGATTTTTGGGCTGTGGTACAGATTATTGTGTGAATATGTTTGGTTTATTGTAATGCGCTATGGGCTAAATTCTATATACAGTGCCCGAAATTCTGTAGGATATATACACCTAGGCGTATTCTCCAAAGTACGCCTAAATTTAATAGAATAGGCTTAAATTTCCATGCAGTATATAAAATATGCCGAGCGCCTCTCCATGTGATCAAATTTAGCAGCGGCAATTTACGCCATGTTTTACTTGACGTAAATCCTGATGCCCAAATTAGGCGCAGAGCAGGTGAATTCTGTAACAATGTGCATAGATTTTAGAAACGCTCACGCCCAACCTGTGACCATGTCCCTTTTCAACTATGCGACTTAAAATTTACGTGCACCACATTATAGCATACTAGTGGAACCATGCCCGTTTCCTCAACAATGAAACGGGCCCTAGGAAGGCTGTTATGTAAGCTTTTTTTTTATCTCTCTCCCCTGCCCTCCCCTCCATGTCCAGCGATTCTCCTCTTCCCTGCCCTCCCATCTGTGTCCTGTGATTCTCTCCTCTACTGTCCTCCCATCTCATCCATGTCCATCAATTCTCCTCTGCCCTGCCCTCCCCTTGTCCTCCCTCCCCTCGATGTCCCACAATTCTCTCCTCTACTGTCCTCCCATCCCATCCATGTCCATCAATTCTCCTCTGCCCTGCCCTCCCCTTGTCCTCCCTCCCCTCGATGTCCAGCAATTCTCTCCTCTACTGTCCTCCCATCCCATCCATGTCCATCAATTCTCCTCTGCCCTCCCCTTCTCTTCCTCCCTCCCCTCGATGTCTCGCGATTCTCTCCTCTACTGTCCTCCCATCCCATCCATGTCCATCAATTCTCCTCTGCCCTGCCCTCCCCTCCCCTTCCTCCCTCCCCTCGATGTCCCACGATTCTCTCCTCTACTGTCCTCCCATCCCATCCATTCTCCTCTGCCCTGCCCTCCCCTTCCCTTCCTCCCTCCCTCCCTCCCCTCGCGATTCTCTCCTCCTTTCAATTTGTACCTGAACGTTCTCTGGCTAGCTGGCGCTGGCTTCCCTTCCCTCTCACTGTTCCGCCCTCTGACGTCATTACGTTTTGACGCGAGGGCGGGGCAATGAGTGGTTATGGATGTTATGAACCCAGACATCCAGACGTAGAACATTGGAGGTGCAAATTATTATATAGGATGCTTAGCGAGTTGTGCACATAAATATTAATTAATGCCAATTAGTGCTAAGTGCTTGTTAATATCCAATTGACAGCGTTGATTAGCTGGTTAACCAATTAAGTTACACGCACTGTTATAGAATATGCTTTGATTTCCACGTGGAAATTAAGGCACGATATATGCTGGTCTTATGCAATCCTGCCTTAGCACTTACAGGTGGTGCAAAGTGCAGCTGCTCACCAGATAGCTGGAACTAGTCACTTTGAGCATGTTACTCCAGCACTGAAATCTTTGTACTGGCTGCCTGTGAGTTATCGTGTTGATTTTAGTTTTTAAGTCGTTTGCTCCAATATTTTCGACGTGCGTTCAGGTTTTGCACTCTGAATAAAATTGTTTGCTTTGCTCAGAGGTGCATTATGCAATTGCGAGAAATGCTGCATTTTTGATTAGAGATCCGATGTTATGGAATCAGTTGCCCAATTATTTGAGAAATATTGCAGAACTGTCTAAGAAGAAATTGAAGACGCACCTGTTTATTCAGGGGGTTTTTTTGTCTTGACTTATTAACTATGGACTGTGTTTAGTAAGGTGCGCTAGCATTTTTAGCGCGTGCTAAAAATTATCGTGTGCTACTGTGTAGACACCCATAGAAATCAGTTAGCATGCGCTGTTTAGCGTGCGCTAAGAATGCTAGCGTGCCTCTAGAACGGCTTAATAAACAGGGCCCTAAGTACTTTTCCTCTGCTTTTTGCTTTCTTTTATGTTTTAATTTTATATTTGTTTTTTTTTTTTTTTTTGTAACCTGCCTAGAAATGTTTTCAATAAATAAAATTAATAAGCAACTTGGCTGGACTAGATCAAGGTTTCTTAATGACACAATCAAAGCAGCTGCTCCGTTTTCTCATCAGAGGTGCCCCTGACTGGGAATCTGACGGTTAAAGGCTCAAACTCCAAAATCTTTCACTATAAAAACAGGCTGTAGAAGCACAGAGCACACAGCGCATATATGAGTTTCAAGAAATCGGGAATTGCTTTTGCTTGAAAGCTATATATAAGAAAACTGCCTTGTGTTCAGCATAAGGATGGACCGCAGCGAGAAGTAATAATAGCAAAATGATAGATTAAAAGAAAGAAAATCCTAAATTAATTTACAAAACAGCAAATCTCCCACATTCCATTCTTTGGCGATGCCACAAACCCCCCCAAAAATAATTACTGCCCTGTCATTACAAGAACTGATCTGTGTGGCTGTAACGCACAGAAAGGCTGCCAGCCTGTTGTCCAGGCCAATACAAATTGCTGAGAGATTATTGCAGGACAGCAGCTTCCCATCTCAAGGGTGATGAACTGCTCCATTCAACCACCCTGTAGCATGCAGAGGTACAGCCTCTAGGAATGAATTTCAGGTGCCTCCCGGCGCTTTCTCTAAAGAATGGCTAGCACAGTGTAAGTGATAGAGAGACGGAGTAGTAAATTCAATCATGGTGTTCTACCTGCTTAGGTTCATGTGGTAGAACAAGGTTATAAAACGAACAGAACGTAGAACGAATGTTCTGACAGCTTCCAGTTCATCAAGTTGAAATTATCATTTACGGACGCAACGTAGACAATCTCCTTCCAGTAGAAGCAGTATTTTTAACACGTATGCTAGTGCATTCAAAGCAACTGTTTTCATGGGCTTAAAGTTAAGGTTTGCCAAAAGAAGCTTGGAATATTTCAAACTGGGGATTAGACTTCTTTTTTATATGCCAGAAACACAATCCATACATCATAGACATCCAAAAAAACTCTCCTGGGATGAAACATAAATGGTCTTGTCAGGCAAAACTTTGCTGCTGGTGCAAACTACAGAGGAGCAAAAAAAAAAACCCAAAACTACAATAACAACCATTTTATCAAATGTCAGCATAGTTTTAGGATATCTTCATGCAATGATGGGGTCAAGGAATAGAGGAGAGCCACTTAGTAATCTCTGCTTAGCTATCTCAACATTGTTAAAGGATGCAGTTCTTAAGACTAGTGCTCTGAAATGTGATATGCAGATCTCACTCTCAGGAAATTCACACTCAGTAGATAGGAAATTAATCTGTAGTATTAATTTGTGGTTACATAAGAGTAGCCATACTGGGTCAGACCAATGGTCCATTTAGCCCAGTATCCTGTTTTCCAAACAGTGGCCAAGCCAGGTCACAAGTATCTGGCAGAAACCCAAACCGTGGCAACATTCCATATAGAACCCCAAAGAATAGCAAGATTCTGGAATCCTAAAGAGTGACAAGATTCCATGCAGAATCTCAAAGAGTAGCAACATTCCATGCTACAAATCACAGGGCAAGGACTTGCTTCCCCATGTCTATCTCAATAGCAGATTATGGACTTTTCTTCCACGAATTTGTCCAAACCTTTTTAAAACCCAGATACTCTAACCGCTGTTACCACATCCTCTGGCAAAGAGTTCAAGAGCTTAACTATTCGTTGGGTGCCAGCATTTACATCAGGTAAAGGGCTAGATTCTATATATCATGCCCAAAAAATCAGCACAAAAAAAAATATGCCTAGGTGTATTTTATTTGGCGCGGTTTACAAAATACGCCTAGCAGTGATTAAATGTAGGTGCTGCCTAATTTAGGCCCAGAGCGGGCATATTATATAACACTGTGTATACATTTTAGGAATGCTCATGACCCATCCATGTCATTGCCCACTTTTGGGATCCACACATTAGAATTTACGCACATTAGTTTATAGAATATGCTTAGCCAGTTGTGCACATAATTTCTAATTAAAGCCAATTAGTGTCAATAATTGCTCATTAAGTGGCAATTATTGGTGCTGATTGGCTTGTTAACCAATTAAGTTGCGTGCACAAATCCAGAATACAACAGCATTTGCACGCGCAACTCAAATCGCACTATAAAAAATCTGGGGGGGGGGGGGGGAAATTCACGCTAAGCTAGTATTCTATAAAAGGACGCTCTTTATGGATCCCAACACCTAACTTTGCCTGCCATTTACTGAATTCTGCCCAGTGTGTCAGCAAAATGTCCAGCATTTAACAAAATACAGCAAAGGAGTTTGATAACGTACCCTTCCCAATCCAAGCTCAAGGCAGGTTGAGCAGGTATTTTCCCTAACTCACAGAGCTTTCAATCGAAAGATTACCTCCTATTCTGAGTTCATGGGAAAAATGCTTAGGGGTCCCTTTACTAAAGTGCGCTGAAAAATGGCTTGCGGTAGTGTAGGCGCGGGTTTTGGGTGCGTGCTGATCCACTTTTTAGCGCGCCTGTAAAAAAAGACCCTTTTTTTAAAACCGAAAATGGACATGCGGCAAAATCAAAATTGCCGCGCGTCCATTTTGGGTCTGAGGCCTTACCGCCAGCCATTGACCTAGCGGTAAAGAAACCAGGCAGTAATGACCTACCTACGCACCTCAAATGCCATTTGGCACGCGTCCATTATGCACGCCCAAGAATAAAAAATATTTTTCAGATGCACGTATCGGATGTGCGCCAAAAAATGAAATTACCGCAAGAGCCACGCCATGGTCGGGCGGTCACTCCATTTTGGTGCGTGTTGGGCGCTCGTATAGATGCTTATGCGGCTTAGTAAAAGGGCCCCTTAGTAAATAAGGCCCTTAAGGTTTGTACCTGACACAATCAGGGCTTTTTTTGAGGGGGTACTGAGTACCGGCACCTTTTCCATTGTCTGCTAAAATTGACCCATGGTCCCCAAGTTTTAATGAAAGAGCTCAGGCCCTACACACCAGTTCTGCCTTGTCATAGATTCTGTGACTGTTTGCAGGGGGCCTGCCTATTGTGGGATGGGTCTCTCAGTGATCACCACACCCCTGAAGGGCGGCCTGGCATTTCAGTACCGGCACCTTTTACGCTAGAAAAAAAACGCACTGGACACAATGGAGGGGTAAGTGGCTTGCCCAAGGTCTCAAGGGGTGTAAGTAAGAGAAGTGGAATTTGAGCCGTGGCTTCCTGGTTCTCCACATGCTGAGTACGGTGTACACTAGTACACCATAATTTTATGGAAATATTTTGTTTTCCCGTTGATACGCTTATAGTGCATGCTTTTGCTGACATGGATACATTTGTGTTTAATTGCAGATGAGCGAGCTGCGCAAGTATTTCTATTTGATGCCAAGAACATCTGTCAGTGGAAGCTGATTTATCTCATCCAAACTGAGGTTAACTCCACACAGATGCTGAATGTTCATGCCAAGCTCACCTTCCCGGCTGACTTGTGGGTCTTCTCTAGCTATGTTCTACTTGATTAAGATCAAGTAATCACATAAGCAACATGCAGGGTTGATTCAACAACTACACGCATATACTCGTACATGTGCACTAGATGATTTGAATTCACATTGCAATACATATTTTCAAGGCACTTCCTCCTGCAGATGTCAGCCTCATGCATATGGTAATAAAGCTAACTGGGCTTTTTTAAGCAAGGGAAAATCCCACTTACAGAGATCTTTAAAGAACCAAAGAGCTTGTCTAATGTCACTCAAGTTAGCCATCCACTCTTCTTTTTACCAAAGAAAATAATTTGTAAGGTATCATTGACATATTCACGAAAGTGGAATTGGAAGAGTGGCCTAGTGGTTAGGGTGGTGGACTCTGGTCCTGAGGAACTGAGTTTGATTCCCACTTCAGGCACAGGCAGCTCCTTGTGACTCTGGGCAAGTCACTTAACCCTCCATTGCCCCATGTAAGCCGCATTGAGCCTGCCGTGGGTGGGAAAGCGCAGGGTACAAATGTAACAAAAATAAAATAGATACTACTGGAGATTCTACATGGAGTGTTGCTACTATTGGGATTCTGTTGCTACTATTTGAGATTCTACATGGAATGTTAATGTTGCTATTCCACTAGCAGCAACATTCCATGTAGAAGCCTGCCCTTGCAGCCGCGCAGGCTTCTGTTTCTGTGAGTCTGACGTCAGACTCACAGAAACAGAAGCCTGCGCGGCTTCAAGGGCAGGCTTCTACATGGAATGTTGCTGCTAGTGGAGGAGTGGCCTAGTGTTTAGAGTGGTGGACTTTGGTCCTGAGGAACTGAGTTCAATTCCCACTTCAGGCACAGGCAGCTCCTTGTGACTCTAGGCAAGTCACTTAACCCTCCATTGCCCCAGGTACAAATAAGTACCTGTATACAATATGTAGGCCGCATTGAGCCTGCCATGAGTGGGAAAGTGCAGGGTAAAAATGTAACAAAAAAAAAAAATACCAAAAGTTCATCATGCACCTTCCTAAACCTCCACTACCCCAATTGCAGAGGACTTAAATACAAATCAATACACGCATCTACCTTCACATACCTCTGTACACAATCATGGAATAAACTACCGAATACTATAAAAACAGCACACGACTTGACAACCTTCCGGAAGTTACTGAAGACGCACCTATTCGAAGAGACTTACAAAAAGAATCCTCCTTAATGACTTGATTCCAATTTATACCAGAACCAACTAATACTGATCTCTCTAATTTGATTATCTTAATCATTTTATCATTATTAATCATTATATCTTAACCTGCTCTCACTTATATGTTATGTATTATCATTCTACTGACCCTATTTATCTGATTTCTTACACATCAATCTGTAACATTATGCCGCACCTCTACTCTGTTAATGGTGATGCCTTTGCAACATAATGTAAGCCACATTGAGCCTGCAAATGGGTGGGAAAATGTGGGGTACAAATGCAGAAAAATAAATATTCTTACCTGGGGAACAGATTTAGACTACAGTGAGAGAAAAGAGATCCAGATTGAACCTCATAAGACCAATGCAGTTTTACCCCCTCCTTCCAAATAGAAACCTGATGGCAGATAAAGGCCATATAGCTAATCCAGTCTGCCCATCCATACCATCTACTATCTTTTCCTCCCCCTAAGAGATCCCATATGCTTGCCCCACATTTTATTGAATTCAGATATAGTCTTTGTCTCCACCACCTCACTGGAGGCCATTCCATGTATCCATCACTCTTTGTAAAAAAAAAAAAATTCCTAATTTACTACTGAGCCTCATCCTATGCCCTCTCATTCCAGAGTTTCCTTTCAATTGAAAAACTCACCTCCAATATATTTATGCCTTGGAGATATTTGAATGTCTGTATTATATAGTAAATGACGGCAGATAAAGACCTGTACGGTTCATCCAGTCTGCCCAACAAGATAAACTCAATTTACATGGTATGTGATACTTTATATGTATACCCGACTTTGATTTGTCCTTGCCTTTCTCAGGGCACAGACCGTAGAAGTCTGCCCAGTACTGTTCTTGTACTAAGTTCCGAAGCTAACATCGAACCTCTTAAAATTTACACTCTAGCCCATCCCTATCTATTCAGTCACGATCAGGGCGTAGACTGTAGAAGTCTGCCCAATATTGTTCTTGTACTAAGTTCTGAAGTTAATGTCGAAGCCCCTTAAAATTTACACTCCAGCCCATCCATATCTATTCAGTCATGATCACGGCGTAGACCGTAGAAGTCTGCCCAGCTCCCATTTTGTTTCCAAATTACCGGCGTCACCACCCAATCTCCACTAAGATTCCATGGAACCATTCCTTCTAAACAGGATTCCTTTGTGTTTATCCCACGCATATTTGAATTCCATTACTGTTTTCATCTCCACCACCTCCCACGGGGTAGTAGTAGTATGGGAGTTTTCCAGCCGGGGGCTGCAGAGTACAGAATTGTTCCAACTGCTGGAAGAGAATATCTTGTCTCTCGTGCCTTTCTTCTATAAATAATGAGGTCTATAAGTCTGTCCCCATACATTTTATGATGGAGACCACTGACTAATTTAGTAACCATCTTCTGGACTGACTCCATCCTGTTTATATCGTTTTGAAGGTGTAGTCTCTAGAATAGTACAAAACTCCAAATGGGGCCTCACAAGAGACTTATACAAAGGTACTATCATCTCTTTTTTTCTGTTTATTTATTTGTGACATTTATATCCCACATTATCCCAAACAAGTTTGAGTTCAATGTGGCTTACAATAAGCAGTATAAGATGAAGACGTTATGATGCCCTTGTATCACTCCATGGTGCGACCGCATCTCGAATATTGTGTTCAATTCTGGTCACGGCATCTCAAAAAAGATATAGTGAAATTAGAAAAGGTGCAGAGAAGGGCGACGAAAATGATAACGGGGATGAGACGACTTCCCTATGAGAAAAGGCTAAAGTGGCTAGGGCTCTTCAGCTTGGAGAAAAGACGGCTGAGGGGAGATATTATAGAGGTCTATAAAATAATGAGTGGAGTGGAAAGAGTAGGTATGAAGCGTCTGTTTACTCTTTCCAAAAATACTAGGACTAGGGGGCATTCAATGAAGCTACAAAGTAGTAAATTTAAAAATGAATCGGAGAAAATGTTTCTTCACTCAATGTGTAATTAAACTCTGGAATTCAGTGCCAGAGAATGTGGTAAAAGCAGTTAGCTTAGTGGGGTTTAAAAAAGGTTTGGATGACTTCCTAAAGGAAAAGTCCATAGACCATTATTAAAATGGACTTGGGGAAAATCCACTGCTTATTTCTGGGATAAGCAGCATAAAATGTTTTGTACTTTTTGGGGATCTTGCCAGGTATTTGTGACCTGGATTGGCCACTGTTGGAAACAGGATGCTGGGCTTGATGGACCTTTGGTCTGTCCCAGTATGGCAATACTTATAACAAAGAATAATGCTGTTGACCATTCCTCTCCCTATGTACCAGAGCATCCTTCTGGCTTTGGCTGTAGCCTTTTCTACTTGCTTGGCCACCTTAAGATCATCAGATATGATCATCCCCAAGTCCTGCTCTTCTTTCAAACAAAGAAGTACATCATCCCTGCATTTTTTAGCACTGAATCTTAGTTGCCAATTTCTGGACCATTCTTCAAGCATTGCTAGACCACTCCTTATGCTATCCATACCATCACGGGTGTCTATCCTATATAGAGTATGGTATCATATGCAAAGAGGCAAATCTTACCAGACAGCCTTTCTGCTATATCACTCACAAAGACGTTACAAAGAGACAGCCCAAGGACCGATCCCTGCATCATATCTGCCAATAAATATCTTCTTATCCATGAAATCCAGCTGAGCAGGTATCAGAAAAGTACTCCATGGTGATGTCATCAGAGGGCATCAGAGGAGGCCCATTTAATGCCAGTCACCCTGCAGTGTGCAGCCATAGGGGTGTGCCCAAAAGGGCATGCCTAAAGAGAAAGGCTCCTTTGGAGCCCATTCAGAACTCTGATGGAGCAGGAAAGACATTGGTGAGTGATAGGGCTATGTTGGAAGATGGGGAAAAGAAAAATTAAGGTCTAAGCAGGCCTATGGGTAAGTTTTCTGTGGCAGGTGTTGTTCCTACCTCCGACAGGAACACAGGTTCCCCTCGGGATGGAGCCTCTTTAAACTCCACCAAAAGGATTCTACCTCCCTCATCTGAGACCACCTTGATTTGTTTTGACTCTTATCTTGTTGGCCAAGAAGTCTGTGGTGAAGTCTTGCTTGAACCATTCTTTCTAACTCATGAGGCATCGGTGGTTATGCATAAAGCACACCTACTGTTTTTCAAACTACTTTGAGTTCCCAAGATATTTCTTTATTAGATATTTGGAAGGTAAATAAGAATGCTGAACTTATACTTCACGGGACAGTGTCTCAACTATGGACTCTTACCCAGGAGATTGTATCTAATTTGGTTGAGTTGGACAACACATTTTTCTTACTTGATAAGTGCATCTGGAAGGTGGAGAATTTGTTTTCTTCCCGTCAGTCTTCTGGAGTTTCGGCTATTAAAGATAATTGCGTTGTTCATCAAAAGTTAGAAATTTTTAGAGAATTCTCTGAGAAGCAAGAATTTGTATTTTCTTAATTTATTTTCCTGTTATTAGATTGTTTACTACAGAACTCATTTTGAATGCGATTTTGGCTCTAAACATGATGAGATTAATAGTTCCAATTGTTATTATATTCCTGTTAAATTTCAGGTAGTAAATAAGGTGGAAAGTGGATTAGATATTTTGACTGACAAGAATAATTTGATCGTGACAAAATTGCTGGAAACTTATTTATTTGTACATTCGTTATAGCATCATATTATTAGACATCAAGGCGGTTCACACTCCTGCAGTTCAGCGGACATCGAAGCTGACACAGGAGATGAACAAAATAGCAAAGAGAGTTAGGTACAAAAGGAGAGGGGGACTGAAGGATTGTACAACAACAACAAAAATTCTTGTACTTAATGCAAATCAAACAAATACCAGGAAACAACAAGGGCAGGGTGTTATGAAAAAGAGTACCAGAAGGGAAATGAATGCCTGTATAAAGAGACACATCTTGAGGGCTGTTATGAACCTTGAACGGGAAGATATGAAACAGAGATCAGGAGCAATGGTATTTCAGAGAGATGGTGCTGAATAACAGAAGGCTGTATCACAAGACTTGTCAAAACCACAAATGGGAAACAACGGGAATCAGATGCACATTAGAGGAGTAGCCTAGTGGTTAGGGTGGTGGACTTTGGTCCTGGGGAACTGAGTTCGATTCCCACTTCAGGCACAGGCAGCTCCTTGTGACTCTGGGCAAGTCACTTAACCCTCCATTGCCCCATGTAAGTGGGAAAGCGCAGTGTACAAATGTAACAAAAATAAAATAGATACTATTGGAGATTCTACATGGAATGTTGCTATTCCACTAGCAACATTCCATGTAGAAGCCTGCGCGGCCACATTGGTGATCTGCAAAGGCCGACTTCTACATGGAATGTTGGAATAGCAACATTCCATGTAGAATCTCAAATAGTAGCAAGAGTGGAGGAGTGGCCTAGTGGTTAGGGTGGTGGACTTTGGTCCTGGGGAACTGAGGAACTGAGTTTGATTCCCGGCACAGGCAGCTCCTCTGGGCAAGTCACTTGCCCCATGTAAGCTGCATTGAGCCTGCCATGAGTGGGAAAGTGTGGGGTACAAATGTAACAAAAATAAAAATAAATAAATTAAAGTTAGGAGGGAGGCCAGATTAAAAAAAGCACTAATATAATCAGCACGTTGAGCTAGAAGCAGATTCTTGAAATGCAACAGAATCCCATCTAGGGAAAAAACCCAACTTTGTGCTAGAAGGTTCAAGAATCCATTTGACAGTATGGTAAGATAGTAAATGACTGCAGATAAAGACCAGCATGGTCCTACCAGTGTGTGTGAGTCAGTTATGCTTTACTAAAGTGGAAGTACTCTATTCTTTTATTCCATCTTCTTCCCATACAGGGATCCTCTGTGTATATTCCACACCTTTTGAATCTGTCACCATTGTCTTTTATTTTATGTTGTCCACTGCTTAAGATACCCTTGTTTATTTATTTATTCTTATATCTCACAATTATCCCAAAACAAGTTTTGGTTCAACATGGCTTACAATTATCGGTTAGGAGAAGTTACAGTATTGTTTTACAGTTACAAGCAAAGGCCACCATTTGGAACCCAGATAACTGAATTCAGCCGTAAAGGGGGGTCTGCTTCCCCCTTTTGTACTCACTCTGCTGCTCCCCAGTATCTCTCCACACTCGTCCTTCCCTACACCCCTTCCCGTGCACTCCGCTCCATGGATAAATCCTTCTTATCTGTTCCCTTCTCCACTACTGCCAACTCCAGACTTTGCGCCTTCTGTCTCGCTGCACCCTACGCCTGGAATAAACTTCCTGAGCCCCTACGTCTTGCCCCATCCTTGGCCACCTTTAAATCTAGACTGAAAGCCCACCTCTTTAACATTGCTTTTGATTCGTAACCACTTGTAACCACTCTCCTCCACCTACCCTCCTCTCTTCCTTCCCGTACACATTAATTGATTTGATTTGCTTACTTTATTTTTTGTCTATTAGATTGTAAGCTCTTTGAGCAGGGACTGTCTTTCTTCTATGTTTGTGCAGCGCTGCGTACGCCTTGTAGTGCTATAGAAATGCTAAATAGTAGTAGTAGTAGTAGCCAGCAAGCCTGCGGGTTCCCAGACAGAATACTGCTGATACTGGGACTCAGGGCCAATGTATTTTGTCAAGGCAATTTCATAACAAAAATCATAATTAATTCTTCATAACAAAAGGTACAGCCCTCTTAATATAATCTTCAAAAGAAAAAAAAGGTACAGTCCAGGTCTCAAAATCCCTCAGCAAACGCTCAGCTCTTCTATTAGGGCATTAGCTTTCCCTTCCCCCCTCCTTCAGAAGGGTTTAGTAAGAGTTCAGCATACTTCCAATATAGCACAACAGTTCAGAACAAATCTTCATGGACAGTCTTTGCATGTCAAACCAATACCACAAATCACCTGCCTTTTCACAGCACAGAGGGAACCCTGTAAGGAGTAGGGTTGGCAGTTTCTCCCACCTCGACGCCTTCAAGTGCTGGGCAGGGCAACCTTTGAATTCTCCCACTCCATGGTAGCTGGCTCCTCTCCATTAGGCAGCTCTAGTGGCAGGCTACTTCCTTCCTCCACATACTCCATGGAATCTCTCTCTCCATTCGTCTCCCCTCTCTCCTGGTGACTGAGAGCCTCCAGGAAACCTGCTCTTCCCTTCTCACAGCTGGGGGGAATTATATACTGATGGCGAAGCCAGGGAAACTGTGCTTCATCCTTCCCTCGCCCTCTAGTGGGGAAGGGAGTAACAGGCTCACCCTGCCTCGAGCCATTGCTCCTCCTGCTGGGACTGGGAATCCATTCCATCTTTTTAAGACTACTCTCCTCACTCATTCTTGCAAGGATTTCTGGGACCCGTAGTTCTAGGCTCAACTGCTTCACTGGGGAGTCTCTGGGGCTTGCCTTGTCACAGTATAGATGGATTTGCAGATCATGTTTCAGCAATTGGGTAGATAGTCTCTGGTTCCTGGACTTGCGTTTCTTGGTGATAGTTCAACCAGGTCTAGCATGTCCTCAGGAGACATACCAAACAGTATATAAGTGGTGTATCAAATAAACTGAACTATAAACCATCCTCACCACCTCTTGCAGAAGAGCAAAAGCATTCCAGGCGTGCACCACCTTCTCCATGAAAAGTATTTCCTGGTGTTGCTTTTCAGTTTCCTCCCTTGAAGCTTCATTTCATGTCCTCTAATGCTATAGCCCATCCATTTTTGGAAAAGGTTTGTTTGTTCATTTATGTCTTTCAAATCTGTAAGGAGGTCTTTTACTAAGGTGCACTAGCATTTTTAGCTTGTGCTAAAAATCAGCTGGTGCTAAACGCTGAGACATCCCTTGGGCATCTCAGCGTTTAGCGTCAGCTGATTTTTAGCGTGAGCTAAAAACGCTAGTGCACCTTAGTAAAAAAAACCCTCTAAATGTCTAGCAGGTTTGCAAGTGGAAAACCACCTATGAACGTGTAGTAAATTTAAAACAAATCGGAGAAAAGTTTTCTTCACCCAACGCGTAATTAAACTCTGGAATTTGTTGCCGTAGAACGTAGTGAAGGCGGTTAGCTTGGCACAGTTTAAAAAGGGGTTGGACGGTTTCCTAAAGGACAAGTCCATAGACCGCTACTAAACGGACTTGGGGAAAAATCAACAACTTTGGGAATAACTTGTATAAAATGTTTGTACGTTTGGGTAGCTTGCCAGGTGCCCTTGACCTGGATTGACCGCTGTCAGGAACAGGATACTGGGCTCGATGGACCTTTGATCTTTTCCCAGTATGGCATTACTTATGCACTTATATGAATGTTGTGCCTTGATGGCCTATTGCCCCCTGCTATCATCAAAATCATTTCCCAATAAAAGGCACTTACTGCATGAAGCTCTAGAAGAGACACTGTCATTATATAAACTGTTGTTCTACACCAAGACTGGACTACAAAAATCAATCAATAAATAAACAAGCACTTCCACGTGGCCTCCCTAGTGTGTGTCTACGGGAAAAATAGTTTGATAGATCAGGACGTAGGACTGTGCAGATCTAGGGAACTCGACTGTTAATTAGTAAGCCAGAACGTTGCTGCTGCTGAAGTGGCTAATTGCAGTTAATGGTAGTGGGATCCCCAAAGGACTTATTCCAGATATAAAGGATAGGGGTTTGTGCTCAACAGCTGTTTGGATGCTGCCTATGCCAGCTGTCGGATACATGTGCTGTTAAGCCACAACCAGCAACACATCGTATCACCTGAACTGCAAAATTACTCACTCTCGGTTTCAAAAAAGAAAACAGTCCAGGAAGCAACACCACAGGGAATCCTGCTGAAGTAGAGTATTCCATAAAGTTAAGGGAAAAGGCTGAATTGCTCTTCAAGGGTGAATATTGTTGGCTGAAGATCTTTATTTTCTCCCTGTGGTAGGACTCTGCATCCTTTTTTGGGAGGGGGATGGGGGTTGGTTGGTTGGTTGGTTGGTTGTTTTTTGGTTGGTTGGTTGGTTGGTTTCTTTTGCAGTAATTTATTCATCTCTGTTGGCATATTGATGGTGGCTCCTCTTCTCATGGGTCTTCTATGGATGGAGACATCTCTAGTGGCACAATCAGAGTCAACGTATACGTTAGTATCTCCAAGCAAACCTACGCAACTCAAGAGAAGTCCTATTCTAGATAGAAATCGAGACTGATATGTCCAGGCCAGGAAGCGTACAATTATGATAGTATTTTAGGAAAGGCTCTGTCAACATAGAAACTTTTCTAGAATATATGCAAAATACACAAGTATGTGGAAGCATGTGCTATAGGGCATCCATTTTACAATTATGAATGTGGAAACAAATTAGTGAAGGAAACTTGGCAACCTAGACATGTAAATGCTTGGTGTTTTACATGGCATTTGCATGTGTATGGTAGCCATTTTGGAAATGTCCGTGTGTGATTGCTGCTATTTAAATGCAAAGGCCACAATCACTATCTATATTTCATTTACAGTTGGAAGTAAACTACAAGGGGGTTTAAGGAGAATACCTCCCTTAATTCTTCCTGTAAAGGGCTGGCCGAAATCAGCACTTTTCCAAAATTTCTACAAGCGAATGAACAGCTGTAAATTCTGAGGTGGAAGTATTGTGGCATATGCACGCATTCCCATTCTGAAATGGGGAACCTTCTTCTTCCTTTCATGCATGTCCGCATATCTGACAACAAGTTTTCTCCATCTGTCTCAATCGGCCAAAATGGCTTCCATCTCCTCCCAGGTAGTACCTCCATTACATAGATCCATCTTGTGTGCTTCTCTAGGTCAGTTTCTGTCTTCCCATTCTTCTCAATCCACTGACTGGTCTCCATTTTAGTGCTACTTTAAGATGATGATGGTCTTCTTGAATAAGTAAAATGTGTCCTGTTTAACCAGACTCTCTGTTTGGTAAAAAGATCCTGTCATCTGGAGTTGCTTTTCCTTAGTATCTCATTACTTGTGATGTGATCTTGGTAACTCACGCTAAGACTGTTCACAGCCATTGCTGCTGAAATGGGGAATACACATGTGATTTTGGTTCCACCCTAGCATCGCCCAAACCACGTCCCCCTTGCAACCTACACATTGTGCTGATTTACACTTGTAAATACTGGCTTATGTACACAATATTAAATAATGTTGCTATTATTGACTATGAGCAACCAGAATACCGGACTAAATAATACTTAAAAGAATAAACCTCAACTGCCCAGGAGGGGCTACAACGCCTCACCTCCCACTAAGGCTACTATCACTGGTTTTAAAGAAAGAGAAGCCTAGAACCCAAGAGCAATAGAAAACAACTTCAAAAAGAAGAAAAAACTATTGCTCCCCCAGTGGTGGACTTTGGTCCTGGGGAACTGGGTTCGATTCCCACTGCAGCTCCTTGTGACTCTGGACAAGTCACTTAACCCTCCATTGCCCCATGTAAGCCGCATTGAGCCTGCCATGAGTGGGAAAGCGTGGGGTACAAATGTAACAAAAATAAAATAGATACTATTGGAGATTCTACATGGGATGTTGCTACTATTGAGATTCTACATGGAATGTTGCTACTATTGGAGATTCTACATGGAATGTTGCTATTCCACTAGCAACATTCCATGTAGAAGGCTGTGCAGGCTTCTGTTTCTGTGAGTCTGATGTCCTGCACGTATGTGCAGGACGTCAGACTCACAGAAGCAGAAGCCTGCGCGGCCACATTGGTGATCTGCAAGGGCCGACTTCTACATGGAATGTTGCTAGTGGAATAGCAACATTCCATGTAGAATCTGAAATAGTAGCAACAGTGGAGGAGTGGCCTAGTGGTTAGGGTGGTGGACTTTGGTCCTGAGGAACTGAGTTCAATTCCCACTTCAGGCACAGGCAGCTCCTTGTGACTCTGGGCAAGTCACTTAACCCTCTATTGCCCCAGGTACAAATAAGTACCAAAAGCCGCATTGAGCCTGCCATGAGTGGGAAAGCTCGGGGTACAAATAAAAAAAAAATACTGGGCATAAAAAGTCACACAGTAAACTGTTGCAACAATAGTCAATACTACATAAATAGCCAATAATCAAAAAGTCTGAACTGGAGTTAGAAACACTGTGCACATGAAAAACAATTTAAATGACTTATATAGTAACATAGTAGATGACGACAGAAAAAGACCTGTACGGTCCACCCAGTCTGCCCAACAAGATAAACTCATGTGCCATTTTTTGTGTATACCTTACTTTGATTTGTATCTGCCATTTTCAGGGCACAGACCGTAGAAGTCTGCCCAGCACTAGCCCCGCCTCCCAGCCACCAGCCCCACCTCCCACCACTGGCTCTGCCACCCAATCTCGGCTAACAACTGGTAACCTGAATTGGTCACAGCTGGAAACAGGATGCTGGGCTTGACGGACCTTCGGTCTGTCTCAGTATGGCAGTATTTATGTACTTATATGTTGTAGAGTGAGGAGTGAGGAGATACCTGTTTTGACTAATGTAAGAACTTCTTGGTGAAACATTCAAAGGACAAATTTATATCATGCATATCCATTGTGGATATTTATGTATTTATTTGTTTATTGGGATTTATTAACCTCCTTTAAGAAGAGATTTACCTAAGGCTGCATACAGCAGGTACAATTTAAACATAAAACTTACAATTTTGTTAACAGCATAACAATAGTCAAATGAAAAAAAATAAAACATGCATGTTGCAAACCAGACTGGTTTTAGTGCGTCCCAAGCACTGGGTTGAGAACCCTTGCTCTAAAGGGCATGAATTTTTTTGTTATATGCAAAGATTTCCAGTTACCTTTCCCCGTACGAGCTACTCACTATTATAGAATACGGTAATTCATTACAGACCGTATTTCAAAATGTATTTATCCCAGCAGGAGGCACCCAAGTGCACTCACAGCATAACATACTCAAGATGGGGCACCCAGGTGTTCTCCCAGCATAGCATACCCAGTATGGCACAACTAGGTGCACCCACAGCATGGAATACCCAGTAGGGGGCACCAGGTGTTCCCACAGCATGGTACACCCAGTAGGAGACAGGGGCTTTCATGGCATGGTACACCCAGGATGGGGCAGCCACGGTGCTCCCACAGTACGGTACACCCAGTAGGGGGCACCAGGTGCTCTCACAAAATGGTACACTCAGCAGAAGCCAAAAGATGACTATGGCACTTCGAACAAGGTTCCCATAATTTGATGGAATTACCCCTTCAAAAACTTATTTTCCACTTCTGAGTGTGGTGATGCTAATTCTTATCAAGCAGCTGTTCTCAGCTCCAATGTGCCTGGTAAGACACTCTGGTTTTCTACATGAAATTTAACCAGGGTCTCCTAGAGCCATCTGTCTCCAAATAGTGCTACCTTTTAGCTCCACCAGTGTGAATGGTTTCAGCTCATTTTATCAAAATCCTACTTTTGTAGTTCATAAATTTCTGTTGCACATCTACTTCAAGTTTAAGTATTCAAGACAGAAGCGGAGCCAGGTTGACGATGCGGGGGGGAGCGAGAGCGGACTTCTGCCAGCACTGACGTACATTTTCAATGCAACGCATTGAGAAAGAAATAGGCGCCGGAGCTGGCAGAACTCCGTTTAGGGAAGTGGCCGCTCCCCTGGCACCCCCTCTGGCTATGCCACTGATTCAAGATCCCTCTTCGATGTGCAAAGCAGCTGGTAACAATATTGTGTTTTTAAGTTAGTTTACAAATAAAAACCTTGTAAAGGGCAGAAATTATTTGTGCCTGGCATTTTTGGTTAATTTCTAGATATTTTTAGTGTGGGGGGGGGGGGGGGTCAGGGGTCCTAACACTTGAGGTGTTCTGCCTAGGCACAATCTCTTATATCAATGGATGCGATGTTCAATAACACCTTGGCGAACTGAAAACATTTGCAGAAAAGAACCCTAAAGGACACTTGGAAGCACTTGAATTTGTTTACACAAACAGTAAAGTTCATGCATACAATTTCAGTTAGGAAAACGGTGCAACTTTTGACCCCTTCAGACATATTATGTTTGCAAAACTTAATTTTATTAATTTCAAAAGTATCTACATGATGACACAAAACTATTCAAGGTTGTTAAAACACGTGCAGACTGTGAAATATTGCAAGAAGACTTTAGAAAACTGGAAGACTGGGCATCCAAATGACAGATGAAATTTAATGTGGACAAATGCACAGTGATGCAATTGAGAAGAATAATCTGAGTCATGGTTACCTGATGCTAGGGTCCACCTTGGGGGTCAGCACTCAAGAAAAAGTTCTAGGTTTCATTGTAGAAAATACGCTGAAATCTTCTGATCAGTGTGAGGCGGCGGCCAAAAAAGCAAACAGGATGCTAGGAATTATTAGGAAAGGGTGAAAATACTATAATGCTTCTGTATCGCTCCATGGGGAGACCACGCCTTGAGTACTGTGTTCAGTTCTGGTCACCGTATGTCAAAAAAGATATAGCGGAATTCGAGAAGGCTCAAAGAAGAGTGTAGGGGACACTCAATGAAGTTACATGGCAATACTTTTAAAACAAATAGGAGGAAATATTTTTTTACTCAACGAATAGTTAAGCTCTGGAACTCTTTGCTGGAGGATATAGTAACAGCAGTTAGCGTATTTTGATTTAAAAAAAAAAGGCTTAGACAAGTTCCTGGAGGAAAAGTCCACAGTCTGTATTGAGACGGATATGGGGAAGCAACTGTTTGCCCTAGGATTTGTAGCATGGAATGTTGCCACGATTTGGGTTTCTGGCTTGGCTTGGCCACTGTTTAGAAACAGGATACTGGCTAGATGGACCATTGGTCTGACCCAGTATGGCTACTTTTATGTTCTTATCGAAGGAGCCTTCAGTAGCAAAATAAAGGCATCCAGCTGGAGTCAAATCTGAGCTTGCATGTGATCGGAATCTGAATCCAGCACTGTTTACAATGCACAGAAGCCTTGCATTGTTGTTACTCTTCCAGATTCATTTTCCCATGAACTTAATGAGAGACTTATAAAAATAGAAGTCATTTTAAGTCTTTTTCCCACTGAAAAGCCAAAAATGTACTTGCAGGATGCAGTATGAGGCTACTGGAGGTTCTGCAGAAATATGTCTAATTTAGCAAGAACATAAAACAACAATGAGGCCAGACCTCCATATGCAGGAGATCTGGGGTTCAATTCCTTAGCTACAACCCTGCTACCTCCACTTCCAAGAGACATCACAGAGGGTCAGGATAGCCTCAAACATCATTCAACAGCAGTACCTGCTGAGGCAGCATCAGAAGGACAGGCATAGAGCATCTCATCTCCTTCCATTCCCTTCCTCCCCCCCCCACCCCCACCCCGGAGGCCATTGGAGCCGACTCTGTGGGTGCTGTGGGTGCTTGAGCACCCCCAATATTGGAAAAATTCCTTGTATTTGTCCAGGGAGGGATTATTTCCATTGGGCTTAGCACCCCCAATAATTTCGAAAAGTTGGCTCCTATGCCGGATGCAAGAGGATTCAGTATACGTGCAGGGACCTGAAGAACAGCCCTGCGTAGAAGCATTGTTGCATTGTGTCCCACCACCTAATTCAGAGGGGAATAGGTCTAGGTGTTGTTGTAGAGAATACATTGAAATCATCTGCCCAGTGTGCGGCAGCGGCCAAAAACGCAAACAGGATGCTAGGAATTATTAGTAAAGGGACCAAGAATATTATAATGCCTCTGTATTGCTCCACGGTGCAACCTCACCTTGAGTATTATGTTCAGTTTTTGTTGGCGTATCTCAAAAAATATGTAGTGGAATTAGAGAAGGTTCAAAAAAGAGCGACCAAAATGATAAAGACGATTGAAGTCCTCTCATATGATGAAAGGCTAAAGAGGTTAGGGCACTTCAGCTTGGAAAAGAGACAACTGAGGGGAGATATGATTGAGGTTTACAAAATCCTGAGTGTTGTAGAATGAGTAGAAATGAATCGATTGTTTACTCTTTCAAAAAGTACAAAGACTAGGAGACACTCAATGAATTTACAAATAGGGGGAAATATATTTTCACTCAACGAATAGCTAAGCTCTGGAACTCATTGCTGGAGGATGTGGTAACAATGGTTAGTGTATCTGGGTTTCAAAAAGGTTCAGACAAATTCCTGGAGGAAAAGTCCATAGTCTGCTATTGAGACAGACATGGGGAAGCCACTTCTTGTCCCGGGATTGGTAGCATGGAATGCTGCTACTATTTGGGTTTTTGCCAGGTACTTGTGACCTGGCCACTGTTGGAAACAGGATACTGTGCTAGATGGACCATTGGTCTGACCCAGCATGGCTATTCTTTTTTTTTTCATTTATTTATAATTTTTCATTTTACAAGGGTCACTTGCAAACAGTAATACAGAGATGACTGTACAATAATACAATATTAGAAGAAAACAATCTCATGTGGTATTAACCTGATTATCCCCAGTTATTATTTATCTGAATCATTATTCCACATTGATCGTCTGGTTGGCTTCTTCAAACTCAAGACGGTGTATAGTCAATTAATTTCGTTGGAAACATACTTATTGTCCAATATTAGTGGAAATAATACACTTGATCTCATTTTTTTCTCTTTTAAAACCAGAAATTATTTAACAATACAAACACTTGAGTCTCTAATCCAATCCCCACTGATTAAGGTAATCCCAGTTTCACAGGCTTCAGTCCTTTTGAATTAATATACTAAGAGGAATCATTTCAGAGTCAAAAAAACTTTGGGAGTCATACCCGGAACTCTGGGAAAACAACAATCTCAATATTAATCATCTGTAATAACATTCATTTTGTTCAAATTTTTCTGGTCTATTAACATTTTCAAAATCTTAACCGTTTCCTATTCCTGTAGAACTTCATTTGCCGTATCAATTTTTCATTCTCCAAGGATTCGATTAGATGGCATGGCTATTCTTATGTTCTTATGTACTTCACTACTGGCCAGTGCTGAATCCTCTTGTCTCTTTAGCTCTAAAAGAGAGAAGGTAGCAACAGCAGAACTGGAAGAAGGAAGGGAAGGGGGAGTTGCTGGATACTGGGAGAGGAGAGATGCTGAATGAGGGGTGGTAGGGAGGTGGGATGCTAGACTGTTGAGGGGATAGAGTGATAAAGTGGGGTGCTATTATTAATATGAAGGTGTATGTTGCACTTTACAGAGATATAATGGACCATTGGGGGAGGGGGCTTGGGAGGGAAAAGTGCAATGCTGAGCTGTTGGAGGATAGGGAATAGAAGATGGGAGATCCTGGACTATGGGGGTAGGGAAGGGAAGGTATGATGCTGGACTATGTGGGGGGGGGGAGGCTTAAAGCCTTGACCTTAACCTAGGGTGGCAAGGGGGATTCATCTAAGGTGTTTGATAACCTTCGGCTGGCCTTGGTACTTACAGGTCAGACTCAAGGTCCTGACCATCAGTGGTCCAAAGTACATCAGTAGAGAATATAAAATAAGGGAGTTCCCCCAAGTAAGTGCAAATGAAGGCTTTTGCCACTGTAGCCCAAAAGAGGCCACTCTCAAGCAAGCTGGACACCCAAACAAGTGGAAGAACCTTCTAAATTCTAAAGAAATACTTTTTCTGTTCCGTTGGCTGGCAAACTGAATACCCAGTGTAAACAGAAATGAAGGTTTTCTCTTCTGTTTATTTGATTCTAAGCCAGAGTTGCATAATTCTGTCAGCTATTGCTCCATCTGATAAATTAGGTTGTTTTTTTTTAAATGATATTATGGTTCTTTTTCTTTGCATAGAAATAAATATCCTTCAACACATAATACCATCAAAGCTAGTGACTTTTTCCTAGTAGTTAACATGACCCAATGCTAAATCTAGGGGAGCTATGGACGAAGATACACGTGTTTCACTAGTTCACCATTGTCATTGCTAACAAGTCTCCAAAGTGTGTATTTTTATTCGGCGTACACAGAGGTGGCTGTGACGTTCTTGTATTCAGCTGCTTTTACTGCCACGCACACACGCACGAGCACACACTCACATACACATAGTAACTAACCTAGTAACATAGTAGATGACGGCAGAAAAAGACCTGCACGGTCCATCCAGTCTGCCCTACATGTCAGACCTGTTAGACTTACCACCCAGGAACGCTAAAAAAACATCCCGCAAATTCCTTAATCTTTACTTCCCCAACTGCAAAGGTCTAAAGTATAAACTAACGCATGCATCAACCTTTTCCTATTTGAGCACACAATTCTGGAACGCGCTGCCGCATAACTTAAAAATGATCTATGAACTAACAAACTTCCGCAAACTATTGAAGACCCATCTCTTCAACAAGGCATACCACAAAGATCAACAAATGTGAACTCCTATACATATATTCAGAACTGCCTTAAAATAATTACTTGTTAAACTACTATCATGTTTTATCGTTATCATGTTACCCAAGATCCTTCCGTCACACTAAATGTAAATTTTCTTATATATTTCCACTATTCATGATGTATTGTAAGCCACATTGAGCCTGCAAAGAGGTGGGAAAATGTGGGATACAAATGCAATAAATAAATAAATCAAACATATAAACGGCGAGTGACCGACTCACTCGCAAATGCGCAGTAGAGACTTCCCTCTCTGTCCCGCCCCCGCGTCAATATGTGATGACGAGGGCAGGACAGAGAGGAAAACTGCGCCACCGAGGTTGATACCGCTCCCCCCGCCCGCCCGCCTGAGATCGCTGCTACCGTTCCTCCCCCCCACCCGGCCCGGGCCCTCTCTCCGCTACTAAACTTACACATCCAATCGCCGGAACGCAGCATGCACATCAGCTGAGCTGCCGTCGGCCTTCCTTCCCTGCCTGTGTCCCACCCTCGCTGACGTTACGTCACAGGAGGGCGGGACACAGGCAGAGAAGGAAGGGCTGACGGCAGCTCAGCTGATGTGCGTGCTGCGTTCCGGCGAATGAATGTGTAAGTTTAGTAGCGGAGAGAAGGCCCAGGCCGGGTGGAGGGATGGCGGCAACTCCGGGGGTGGAGGGGGACGGTAGTGGTGGTGACCTCGCGGGGAGGGGGGAGGGAGGGGGAAGGAAAACCCAATACCAGCCCGTTTTTACGGGCTCAACGGCTAGTAAATACATAAAAAACCTGACCTTGACTTGTATCTGCCATTTTCAGGGCACAGACCGTAGAAGTCTGCCCAGCACTATCCCCGCCTCCCAACCACCAGCCCCGCCTCCCACCACCGGCTCTGCCACCCAATCTCGTTCGTTGTGCACCACCACACTTTCCTGACACTGTAACTAGTTTTTGCACAAGCTAAAGCTTTGAGTGCATGTAAAACTCCACTTGTGGGCAACATTGGAACTGCAGCACGCACACAAGAATAGTGAACGCCAAGAACTTCTCTGGAAAATTTTTTAATCATCATACTCAAGCATTCTGACTTTCCATAAATGTCTACTCCTTCTTGTGGTGCAGGATCTCAGGCAGACATACAGACGGACAATTCTGGTGAAAATGCTGATCTCTACAAACCATAACATTACAATTGAAAAGCAAAGTTATCTTTTTGTTCTCTTTCGCAGTGGTAGGCACTGTTCAGACATTCATGCCTGCTGTTGTCCTAAGCAGATTTCAGGATTCCCGTACAGTGACAACTGAGTGTTCAGTTCCTTTATCCACTGTTTACCAAGACCAATACAAAGGCCTCCAGAGCAATGCAAAATACCAAACCAGCAGGTGTCATTCTAACCCTTAGAACCGTTGCCATATGTCTCTTTCGAGTCCCCATCTCTTTCTGGAATTCTCTTTCCTTCTGCCATTCATTAGGACTCTAAATATTTGTTAAATTGATGCACGTAAACCACTCCCTTGCGCTGCCTTCCTTCCCCCGTCCCTGGTGCACGCTCACATGTGGTCATTTCCCCACTGAATCTCAGTTTAAATCAAGTTGCAGGAGTATCTAAGAACAGATGGATAGAGAGCCGAGTTGAAGGCAGGCTGTCAGAGGCCAGTGGCTGCTAGCATCTCTCACCCTCTTGTTTGATAATTCACTGAGGAGGCATGTTGCATGCCTAAGAAGAAAATAAGCAGAAGCATAATTAAGAACTCGTAATCAAAGATTGGCTTTGCCGCAGTAACTCTTTCGCCATCCACTGCCTGGATATTGGTCTTGTTGACGTTACTGGAACCAGGGGCAGCATGCGGGGAATATGGCTGCCATCTGCGAAGATTCATTGCTTGGCCTCATCTTTTCTAGCCCTGCTGCGTTAGCACTTTTTACCGTACCTCCCTCCACACCCCCGGTATCACCACATTCCCTTCCCCAGCCAACAAGAAGATTCTGCTGCAACCTCCTCCTCTGTCAGCTTCCTCCAGAAGTCAGAACCACATGATGGCCCCCTAGTCTTAATGAGATCTATTGGCCCCGTGCGGTTCTAATTTCTGAAGGAAGCCAGCAAAGGAGGCAGTGACAGCAGGAAGTAAGGTCATGGTGTAAGGGAATGGAGGATCACGAGGAGAAAGAGCAAGACTGTCCTCAGAAGCAGTAGAACTCCCTCCCCCCCCCCCCAATCTTCCCTCTGCTTGTAGGTTTAAGTAAAATATGCTGGGGGGGGGGGTTGTGGGGGCTCACTGGGCCAAGGTTTAGGGCACTGGTGAGTAAATTTGGGGCACTGTCCATGTGTGCTCATAGTTAACAACATCCCAAGCAGAGAAGGCAACAGAGGGAGTGGGGCAACACTGGCCCGGACCGGAACAATGGGATAGTATAAAATGGCTGCAGAAAGGGATGACAAAAAAATTCCATGTTTGCTGCCAAATTCCTCAGCAGAAGATCTGAACTGGCAGACGAGGGAATCTGTTCAGCTGAACCAACTTGATTGTGTTTGAGCAACAGTGCCTGGTTTTTTTTTGCATCTGACTAGTCTTACCAGAGTCCTTTCATTTTTCATGGGTCTAATCACCTACTGCACCCATGACCTAAGTTTGAATCCCACGCTGGGATTTCTGCCACTTAGCTGGCCCCTGGCCAACTCAGCCCCCCATCTACTTTTGTTAAGTAAATGAGCCTTAGCTGGTGGGGTTGAGGGTGGGGGAGAGAGGCTAAAGATGACTGGGGAAGGCAATGGCAAACCATCCCACTAATAGTCTGAAAAGTAACCATCATACATGTGGCAGCCCCTAAAGTTATTCGTTACATGGTAACACTGATTTTTTAAAAGGGTTCCAAGGCGATCCGGGAAATTACAGACTGGTAAGCCTGTCTTCAGTGCTGGGAAAAATAGTGGAAACCATTATAAAGAATAAACTCACTGAACACATAGACAAACATGGTTTCATGGGACAGAGTCAACATAAATTCAGCCAAGGGAAAAGTCTTGTCTCATCAATTTTCCTCATTTCTTTGAATGTGTGAATAAACGTGTGGATAAATGCGAGCCTGTTGAGGTAGTGTATCTAGATTTTCAGAAAGTGTCTCCCTCATGAGAGTATCCTGAGAAAATTAAAAAAAAAACCCATGGCGTGGGAGGCAACGTTCTGTTGTGGATTAGGAATTGGTGGACGGATAGAAAACCGAGGGTAGGGTTAAATGGCCAATTCTCTCAGTGGAGGGGGGTGAATTGTGGAGTTGCCCCAAGGATCTAGGATCTTGGTGTTAATTAACATATTTATTAATGATCTGGAAATGGGAACGACGAGTGAGGTGATTAAATTTGCAGACAACACAAAACTATTCACAGCTGTTAAAAACGCATGCAGATTGTGGAAAAAATGCAGGAAGACCTTAGGAAGTTGGAAACTGGGCATCCAAATGTGGGCAAGTGCAAATTTCTGCAGACAAGTCAGGCACTTTGATGGACGCCCAATGTTTAAGACCCTCCCATGACAAAGAAACCTACTCCTAATGTGGTACAGTGTTGCCTGGGCCTTGAAGAACTTGAAGAAACAAGTTGATTGAGTTACTGGCAGTGTCACCTGCTTACGGAAGAGGGAAATCCTCCGAGCCAGACAAAAAACTGCAATGCCAGTTGGTGGGGACAAATTGTGTCTCAGTCCCAGCATTTCCCACAGCCCAGTGGTCCATGCAAAGGGTGTACCCAGTGGCGTTCCTAGGGGGGCTGGCACCCGGGGCGGATCGCCGATGCGCCCCGCCCCCCGGGTGCAGCGCCCTCCCCGATGCAGCGCGGACCCTCCCCCCGGCGAAAGGACACCCCCGCAAAGGAACCCCCCCCCCTGCCGGGTGTATGCCGCCGGGGGGGTGCCGCGTGCACCTGTCCTCCGTTGTTCCATGCTTCTTCTCTGCCCCGGAACAGGAAGTAACCTGTTCCGGGGCAGAGAAGAAGCATGAAACAACAGAGGACAGGCGCGCACGGCCCCCCCCCCCCCCCCGCGGCATGCACCCGGGGCGGACCGCACCTACCGCCCCCCCCCTAGGAACGCCACTGGGTGTACCTCCAACAAAGAAACAAAAGGAGAAGGATGACAGGGGCCTCTCATGCGTAAAGAGGCTGGTCCACAAGTGCAGTGATACCATGTCACAGAGGATAGCCTAGTGGTTAATGCAGCGGACTTTGATCCTGGGGAACTGGGTTCGATTCCCACTGCAGTGCCTTGTGACTCTGGGCAAGTCACTTAACCCTCCATTGCCTCAGGTACCAAAACTTAGATTGTGAGCCCTCTAGGGACAGAGAAAGTACCTGCATATAATGTGTACAGCGCTGCGTATGTCTAGTAGCGCTATAGAAATGATTAGTAGTAAAGTGATGCACATTGGGAAGAATAATCCAAACCATAGTTATTTGACGCTAGGTTCCACCCAAGAAAAACAAACCAGATGTTGTGGACAATATGTTGAAATCTTCTGCCCAGTATGTGGTGGTGACTAAAAAAGCAAACAGAATGCTAGGAATTATTAGGAAAGGGATAGAAAATAAGACAAAGAACATTATAACGCCTCTGTATCGTTCCATGGTGCCACCACATGTTGAGTATTGTGTGCAATTCTGTTTGACGTATCTTAAAATAGATATAGCAGGGCAACCAAAATGATTAAGGGGATGGAACTCCTCTCATATGAGGAAAGGCTTAAGAGATTAGTGCTCTTCGGTTTGGAAAAGAGAAGGCTGAGGGGGGATATGATAGAGGTCTAAAAAAATACTGAGTGGTGTAGAACAGGTAAATGTAAATCAATCTTTTACTCTTTCAAAAAGTACAAAGACTGAGGGACACTCAAGGAAGTTACATGGTACCAGTGGTGTGCTGGAGCAGGCTCTCACAGGCTCGCAAGAGCCGGTTGTTAAGTTTTTAAGAATTTTGGGAGCCGGTTGTTAAAGTAGGGCCCTCCATGGCTACTTTAACGACTGGCTCCCAAAATGTGGGCTTGGGCCCCCTGCTGAATTATCTTTTACTTTGCTGGTGGGGATGCTGAGCCCTTCCAGCCAAGTAAATAGACTGCTGCTGCTCCCAGCTCCTTGTTTCCAGCTCTGAGCAGCAGGCTGGACCTTCTCCAGCATGTGTGAGAAGTTTCAGCATGCTGCTCAGAGCAAGACGTTGGGAGTGGTGGCAGTCCATTTATTGGCTGCCAGCAAAGGTATGCCTAGCTTGCCTGCACGAAGGGAGGGAGGAGAGAGAGGCAAGTGTTGCTCCACCCCACCCCCGGCCACCCGTGGCCCTTCCAAATGCAGAGCTGGCTACGTCCAGAGAAAGAGCCTGTTGTTAAAAATTTACCAGCACACCGCTGCATGGTACTACTTTTAAAAAGAACAGGAGGAAATATATTTTCACTCAATGAATAGTTAAGCTCTGGAACTCATTGCCAGAGGATATAGTATCAGCGGTTAGTGTGTCTGGGTTTTAAAAAGGTTTGGCCAAGTTCCTGGAGGAAAAGTCCATAGTCTTCTATTGAGATAGACATGAGGAAAGCCACTGCTTGTCCCTGGGATCAGTAGCATGAATCTTGCTACTATTTGGGATTCTGTCAGGTATTTGTGACCTGAATTGGCCACTGTTGGAAGCAGGATGCTGGACTAGATGGACCATTGGTCTGACCCATTATGACTATTCTAATGTTCTTAACATCCTCTCCAAACTCCATGGAATAGACTATACAGCAGAGGCAATGAAATCTGTCTCCGTGAGCTGCTATAATGGCAAACTTACCAACCCCACCCAGTTCAACTTCAAACACAGCATAGATCGTACCATAGGTCCAACTTTTTAGAATGATTCGGGGTGCTACATCCTTCACACATTACTCCTCCTGGGACACATTGAAGGTATTTACTCAATATTGAGGGTACTTGTGACCTAGCTTGGCCACTGTTTGGAAAACAGGATACTGGGCTACATGGACCATTGCTCTGATCCAGTATGGCTACTCATGTTCTTATGTTCACCCACAGAGCTAGCATATATGGGTCTTGCTTGCAGCTCTCTCAGTATGCAACAGAAGTTTTCTCCAGCATAAGAAAGATGTCTCTTGGGCTGTGTTTTACTGGCCTCCTAACAGGCTGCCAAAACGTTCTGTCATTGCAATTGCAGAAAGAACGATCTGGGCCCTTGCTCCAGAAAAAGGAACCAATCAAAGTGAGACAGTAGGAGGTACATTCAGAGACTCTGATCTAATAGGATTTAACTATGGGGCTCATTTTTGAACGAGAAGGATGTCCATCTTTCCACATAAATCGGAAGATGGACATCGTTCTCCCAGGGAGGTCCAAATCGGTATAATCGAAACCCGATTTAGGACGTCTCCAACTGCACTGCATCGCAAAGATGGCCAAAGTTCAAGGGGGCGTGTCGGAGGCAGAGCGAAGGCGGGACTTGGGCATGCCTAACACTTGGACATCCTTGACCCATAATCGAAAAAAACAAGGACGTACCTGATGAACACTTGGACGTTTTCACCCGGACCTGTTTTTCTTACGACTAAGGCAAAAAAAGGTGCCCGAAATGACCACTGGAGAGTCGAGGATGACCTCCCGTTACTCCCCCAGTGGTCACTAACCCCCTCCCACCCTCAAAAAACATCTTTAAATATATGTTGTGCCAGCCTCAGATGTCATACTTAGGTCCATCACAGCACATGTAGGTCCCAGGAGCAGTTTTAGTGGGTACTGCAGTGCACTTCAGACAGGCGGACCCAGGACCATACCCTCCCCTACCTGTTACATTTGTGGAGGAAACAGCAAGCCCTCCAAAACCCACCACAAACCCACTGTACCCACATCTAGGTGCCCCCCTTCACCCGTAAGGGCTATGGTAGTGGTGTACAGTTGTGGGTAGTGGGGTTTGGGGGAGTTTGGGGGGCTCAGCACATAAGGTAAGGGAGCTATGTACCTGGGAGCAATTTATGAAGTCCACTGCAGTGCCCCCTAGGGCGCCCAGTTGGTGTCCTGGCATGTCAGGGGGACCAGTGTACTACAAATGCTGGCTCCTCCCACGCCCAAATGGCTTGCATTAGGATGTTTTTGACATGGACATCTTTGGTTTCGAAAATCGCTGAAAGTCAGAACCGTCCATGTCTAGGGACGACCAAATCTAGGGACGTCCAAATTTAAGGATTTGGACGTCTCTGACGGTATTTTCGAAACAAAGGATAGACATCCATCTTGTTTCGAAAAATACGGGTTTTCCCGCCCCTGGATTTCACCATTTTGCAGGGACGTCCAAATCGCAACTTGGACGTCCCTTTTGAAAATGCCCCTTTATGTCTTTTTTGGATGGATGTATAAAGCCTAAGAGAGAAGCCTTCTCTTCCTCCCCCAGCTAAGAAGGATGTACATAAGTATTGCCACACTGGGACTGACCGAAGGTCCATCAAGCCCAGCATCCTGTTTCCATCAGTGGCCAATCCAGGTCACAAATACCAGGTTTTGGACATGCGCCAATCCATTTTTTAGCGTGCCTGGAAAAAAGGCCTCTTTTTGGGGGTCCCGAATATGGACATGCAGCAAAATCAAAATTGGCAACGCATCCATTTTGGATCTGAGATCTTACCGCCAGCCATAGTCCTAGCGGTAAAGAATCTGGGTGGTAATGACCTACGCACGTCAAATGCCACTTGGCACGCGTCCGTTACGCACGCCAGAAAATAAAATTTATTTTGCAGACGTGCGTAGCGGATGTGCGCCAAAATTGAAATTACCGCAAGGGCCATGCGCTAACCAGGCAGTAACTCCAATTTGGCGCACGTAGGCGCCTGTGTGGCTTAGTAAAAGGGGATAAGAGCACAGAAATCCTGCTGCCACCCAACCAAAAGAGTGAGAGAGAGAGAGAGAGAGAATGTATTGCAGCAACGTCCCACTGAGGTATCTTGGAAACTGTTGTATCTTCACCTGTTCATTTTCCTCTCTGTAATACAATTCCTATTGTTAATGTTATCTAGTTAAATTTTATTTCTGTATTGTCACTTTTGACATTTTGGAAAAATCAATAAAAAGATTTTGAAAAAAAAAAAAAAAGAGAAAGATAATGAGAAATAACTTTCGCTGGCTGAAATAACTTTCATTAAAAACTGTTATAATTAGATATTTGATAATAATAAATTACTGAAGCTTCAGAGGCAAATGATTAATTCAATTAAAAGTGCATTAGCTGTGGGCTATAGGAGATCCAATAGCCTGAATCGCTATTGTATTGTATTGTTTGATGCCTCTTGGCTATAAAAGAAAAAAAAAAGATATTAAAAACCATAGTAATAGGGTCTAGCCTATATTATAAAATTTATTTCCAAGATATTTTGACACATTTTAGTGTATTCCTGTATATTTTGTGGATTATTGTTTGTGGAGTGCTTTTTCTCTTTTTTTGTACCCTGCACTTTCCCACTCATGGCAGGCTCAATATGGCTTAGGTACTTATTTGTACATGGGGCAATGGAGGGTTAAGTGACTTGCCCAGAGTCACAAGGAGCTGCCTGTGCCTGCAGTGGGAATCAAACCCAGTTCCCCAGGACCAAAGTCCACCAAAGTCCACCACTCTAACCACTAGGCCACTCCTCCACTCTGCTTACAGACTGGGTTTCTGCCAGGTACTTGTGACCTGGATTGACCATTTTTGGAAACAGGATACTGGGCTAGATGGACCATTGGTCAGACCCACTTTGGCTATTCTTATGTTCTTATGACCCTCAGCCCAGACCAACAAGAGGCTGCTTATAATTGTAAGGTGTGAGGGCCAGTGGTGTCTCCCATCGACCCTAAGTCCGACTCCCTGACTCTTCCCCCATCTCCATAGTCCATATCAGTGGTTTTGTTGTCTACCTTCACCGTCCCATTCTCTGTAGGTTTCAGCACCGTCCCATTCTCTGTAGGTTTCAGCCACATGTTGCCCAAACTCCTTTACTGTTGTCATAAGAACGAGAGCAATGTGGGAGATTGGGCACTGGGCCCTGAGCTGCTCAAACTTGATGAGATGCATGTGGTGCCTGAAGAAAACCGAACAGCTGTTCCAGAGGTGGCACTGCCAACAAATCTATGGAGCAAATATTGGAGGATTAAAAAACATGGGGAGAGGCAGCTTGAAGGGGCTGAAATGGAGACAACATGGTGAAGGCTGACTGGTGGGGATGGGATGGAGACTGGACCTGAGACTAGCAGGGATGGAGTTTGAGGAGGGTGTGTTGGGGAGGATAGGTGGGGATAGAGAACGTGTGGGGATAGATGGGCCTAGGGAAAGAGAAAGTGTGTGTGGGTAGATAATTTTAGTTAAGCAAATTACTCTGAATTCACCTGAACAGCCAGGCTTATCATATCAGAAGGGGAACCCCTCAGGACAACTGTGTCATTGGAGGACTCTGCCTTCCCCTCCCCCCATGTGTTGTCTGCTTTGTCCAGCAATGATCTTGGCTCTCACACTGAAGGTTTTTTTTTTGTGCTAGCATAGCCCCCACTAGAAACATAGTGAAAATCACTGTCCTATGGGGCTAGTTGGAACACACAAGCAGCAAGGTGAAAAGCTCAATTTCCCCCTCTGGAGCTCAACTAGTAAGATGTTCCTTCTTCCGCTTCCTCCTGTAGGCCTCCACAGACATTTACAAAGTATGGATGTCTAGAGGCCTTACACAAAAAATACTCAAGTCTCACAAGCAATTTGGCAAGCGGTTAAAGAAATATACACCAAAGACCCAATGTTCAAAAGCAACTTATCAGAGTAGCAGCACCTGCTCCCCAGACATATGCCATGGACCAAGACCATCCCTTCATTCTTAGTAGCATTATCTACACAATGCCTGCTCTGACGCTATCTGGATAGTGTCCGTGTGGTCCATAGGCAGAGTGAGGGTGGTCCCTAGATTTATCCACTTAACAGGTATATTCAGCAAAAAGCCTGTCCTAACATTTTCCAACTATCTATCCAGACAGTGGGTGGAATCAGGAGCGTAGCCAGACTTTGGCGGGAGGGGGGTCCAGAGCCCGAGGTGAGGGGGCACATTATAGCCCTCCTAGCACCGCTGATCCCCCGCCGCCACCGACGCCCCCTGCCATTTTTAACCCCACCCCCCCCGGCACCAACCCTTTCGACCCCCTCTTCCCGCCGCCGCCAACCCACGTCACTCACAGAAACAGAAGCCTGCCCTTGCAGATTAGCAACGTGGCTGTGCCAGAGAAGAGGACTTCTGCTGGTGGGGGTTGGGGACCCCCGCCAGCAAAGGTACTCCACGGCAGCGTGAGAGGGTTGGCGGCGGCAGGGGGGGTCGAAGGGGTTGGCAGCGGGGGGGGGCCAGGGCCAAATCTACGGGGGCGCATGCCCCCGTGCCCCCACATACCTACGCCCCTGGGCTGAATATCACCAATGGCGTTCACTCTGCAATCTGGATATTCAGTGCTGAATATCTGGATTTATTTCCACCAGCTGAATATCGACCTGCCAGTTATTAGACATTGCCAAAGAGAAATGGAAGCACCTGCTCACATTGTGCCAAGGGGCTATAGTACATTTTCCTAAGAAAATTATATGTCAGCATTTGACAGAGGACTAGTAAGTAGAGCAGGATCTTACTGCAAAGTGTACAGACTGGAAACATCCTAACTAGTGTCCACATCTTTTGTAACTTGCTAAATTATACACAAAATAGTGAGGGGTCCTTTTACTAAGGTGCGCCGAAAAATGGGTTGCACTAGTGTAGGCGTGCGTTTTGGGCGTGCACGGATCCATTTTTCAGCCTGCCTGTAAACAAGGCCTTTTTAAAAACTTTTTCCGAAAATGGACGTGCGGCAAAATAAAAATTGGCACTTGTCCATTTTGGGTCTGAGACCTTACAGCCAGCCATTGACTTAGCGGTAAGGTCTCACGCGTTAACCATGCGGTAATCATCTACGTGCGTAGAATAACGACTACTGCCTGGTTTCTGCCGCGCCCCAGAAAATAAATTTATTTTCCGGTCTGTGTAGTGGACGCGCGTCAAAAATGAAACTACCGCAAGGGCCATGGAGGCGGTAACTCCAAATTGACACACATCGGGCATGCGTAGGCACCTACGCAGCTTAGTAAAAGGGCCCCTGAGGCTGTTTAGCAGAGATTGGGTGGCAGAGCCGGTGGTGGGAGGCGGGGCTAGTGGTTGGGAGGTGGGGCTTGTGCTGAGCAGACTTCTACGGTCTGTGTCCTGAAAATGGCAGATGCAAATCAAGGTCAGGTATACACATAAAGTAACACATATGAGTTTATCTTGTTGGGCAGACTGGATGGACCATACAGGTCTTTCTCTGCCATCATCTACTATGTTGCTAGTTACTATGTTACTGATGTACTGTTGCCTTCATGCACCGATGCTTTTGTCAACTTTTAATTATAATTACAATGCTTTGGTATAGAAGCCCTCAACAATTGTCCAGTATCTGAAAATAACAATCACAGGTTTCAACATATTCTTTTAGTGCAAAGATGACCTGAGGCAAAGATGTCCTAAGAAGGGACAGAATATATGAGACATGTAAACACTTTCCAACTCAAAGTAACTACTTTATGTAACTGAAGAAGTAGTGAGCAGAGTTAGCATCTCCGCCGATAAAAGCAGAAAAAATTGGAGGTGGGGTTCCAAGGTGGAAACTTGCCCAGAGGATTGATTCCAGCCATGTCATCTGCACATCTTCAATTCCTTCAGGGGTGGTCAGAATGGAAATAGTTGGAAAACGTATCCTCTCCTGAATAAAGACAAGCTCAGAGCTCACAGGTATTGAATCTGGCCCCCTCCCTGTTCCAACAAATAAAAAATAGATCGAGGTAACTGCTGTCAGCTTTATTTTTCAGTAGTACATTTTAGGCCGAGTCGCTGGACCAAAATGGTACCCAAGGTGTGGGTTATTTTTGGCACCCATTTCTATTTGGGTTCACGTGTTAGCAGTCTCACAGACTGACTCAAAAGAGCAGGATGATCTCCCACAGTCATACCCCCTCCCCTTTTGTGAGAGCCCTGACTGTACTTCCCTCTATTGTCCGATTACCTGTCGTGAAAAGTAGGCTTGAATCTGTCAACCAGCCAACTGGAAGACTGTGATACAGATTCAGACCTCTGGAATAGAGGCAAAAATGGCCACATCTGTCCAAAAAGGAGATGAAGTATTAACTCACACCACCAGGAATATTCACCCTGTGTACAACTTCCCCACAGCTCCACTTACCTAGACAGGACTGACCATTCTGCAAAACCCAAGTGTTATCTCCTACTCTGACTTGTATTCAATTTTCACTTTCTGAAAAATCAGATACCTCTTTATAAGGGTCTCTATGTAGCCCCCTACCCTACCCAACCTAATTTGACCTCTGATCTCTGAATGCGGCAGCTGAAAATGCCATTTTTCTGCTTGAAAAAGCCAAACAGTTACATGCAAAAGACAAGGCAAATCCTGACTTTACATTTTTTATTGCTGTGGCTTGATGACAATTAGGCAAGCAATCAGATGCTTATTCACACAGTTTCTTCGTCACATCACAACCAACGGTATAAAAATTCACACATTCACAGACCTGAACATTTGCATACGGAAAATCACATTCTTTTTCTGTACCAAAGAAAAAAAAAACCAAGACTTGCAGTGCATTCTTAGATCTTCTAATTTATACAGAATGGGGAAATTCTTTAGATGACCCCCAAAGATCTGCGCTAAACCAGTATTCTATAAAGGACGCTCTTTCTCCCACATCTAACTTTGATCACCTGTTGAAACTAAGTGTAAATGCTGGCACCCAATTTCTGAAAAATCAGATTGAATGGACAAAATTGTCTTCAAATAGGCAGGGACATAAAAACAAAAGCACAATCAGTCCCAAACACTAAATCCTTTGACTATTGTACATTAGCAGAGTAGGCACCAAACCCCTATAGGTGACAATTCATTTATAATGAATATGGTATTGTACAGATCATAGTGCTGAAGTGTTTCTGATTAATTTTCCTGGGATCATCAGAATGCACTGCGTCAACGCTGCTTATGTAACTTCATACAGCAGTGGTGTGCAAATCATCATTGATCCACAACTTCCCTATAGATTTCACCTTGTTTCAGTTAAAAATGTAAGTTGATAGTTAAAAGAGGGGCTTTTGTATTAATGGGTTTTATAAAAGAAACAACTCACAAAAAACAACTCACAAAAAAACTCCAGACCGCCCACACCACAGCGGCTAGGCTGATATTTGGTAAAACACGTTTCGAAAGTGCCAAACCCCTCCGAGAAAAGCTACACTGGCTTCCGATCAAAGAACGGATCGCCTTCAAAATCTCCACCCTGGTCCACAAAATTATCTACGGTGTAGTCCCAGGATACATGACATACATGTAGGAGAAACTTGATGCATAGGTTGTTTTATATTTGAGTCCTTTGCAGGTTGGGTACCAGATGATCTGGATCTGTTTCTGGTTGGTAGGTCAATAAGGTCTGCAGGATAAGGCACAGTCAGATGGAAGGAACCAACTCCTTTCTTCAAGGTATCATGCAGAAACAAGGCAGGAGACTGTCTGGGAAGGAGGAGTTGATGGTCTACCAGGAGGATTTTGGGTAGCTAGGGAGGGATGCTCAGTGGGTGGGACTCCAAGTTAGAGGAAGAAATCTACCAGGAGGTGGGAGAATTTGAGGAACACCTTCCTCTTGTCATATTAGAAGGGTGGGGGGGTAGCAACCTCACATCCAGTTTATGATAACTCAAAGTCGTTTTTAAATGTTTCTCCTCAAAGTTAGAATAATCTATTCCTCTCTTTGTAGTCAAGTAGATTTCCTCCTCTTACCTTCCTTGGCTATTTTCTTGTGGTTAGGTCCTTCATGGATAAGTCTTGTGGGTTTGGTGGATAAAAATCTCCTTTGCTAATTAGCTCCGTAGTTTTGCGCCAATGAGAGCAGTAGATTTCCAACATGCAGAGTGTAATTTTTTTACATGTATGGGCAAATATGTTGTCAACTATCCACTGCGGCATTTTCATATGAACCTTGAACTTTTACCTTTTGCAAGCTAAAAAAAACATTCAGGGCCCTGTTTACTAAGCTGCGCCAGCGTTTTTAGCGCGTGCTAAAAATTAGCGCACCCTAACCATATAGATTCCCGTAGGAATATTATGGACGTCTACACGGGCAGCGCACATTAATGCTTATTGTGCGCTAAAAACATTAACACCCTCTAGCGTGCCTTAATAACAGGGCCCTTAGTCAAACTTTTAGTACATGGGCACAAAAGTCTCGTGTTTTCCATTGATGCTGCTTTTATGAAAGCCTCTACTCACAAGGCGTGTTTGCACTTTCAACCTGATCAACTGAGAAGAGCAGACAGGAAACAGGTTGTTGCACCCTTCCCCTGAAAGCTGAGCAAGTTTCTTGTGTGTTTCTCCTTGTTCCTGGCAGCCGAGGGAAGACAAGAACAGAGGTTGTTCTTTCTCTGGAATCAGTATATACAGGATAATTCTCTGGCCGTACTTTCATGCAGCTAAACAGTAAATGACTTCTATGGGTTGCCAAACCCAACAACACTCAAAGTAATAAGGAGTGAAGTGTCTTCAATAAATTGTATGGAGATCTATCATGTCTTTCATTTATAAGCAGAGCTGTACACAGAGCACACCCTTTGATGATTAATGTAGCTTGGCAAAGCTTCGCAAGTTCATGGCAAAAGCACAAAATCCCCAGTTTTACAAATACCAAGGGTGGAACCAGAGGAAAGCAATCTTTCTCTGCCTTTACGCAGTTGTAACTCTAAGATAACAAGAGGAAACCGTTCATGAGAAATAAATTCATGGTGGGTTTTTTTTTCAGAATTCTTACAACAGGATGGTGCTATACGAGAAACCTAGATATTGCCTGTTCCTGTTGACGACTTTTTTGGATTTTCATTTCCTTTTATTTATTTTTTTCTTTTCTTACTACCACACCTTTGTTTGGACAGCACTAAGTAGATCGTTTGCTCCACACAAAAATCCTCCAACACGTGACCCGCAGGCCGCATGCAGCCCTCAAAGCCTTACATTGTTAGGGTTACCATATTTTGTCCCCCAAAAAGGAGGACACAAGCCCCGCCCCCTTCACAATGCCCCATCCCCTTTCACATCCCCGCCCCGCGTCACATTTTCCCCTCCCCCATCACACACCCCGTCATTCCCACTCCCCGTCACCCCCTTCCCTTACTACTGCCCTGGTGGTCTAGTGACCTCTTTGGGGCAGAAAAGAGCCCCCTCTTTCCTACCCGGAGCACTGCCCTGCATGCATCCTTCCTGTTCGTGATCTCGGCACAGATTCAAAATGGCCGCAGAGAGTTGCAGTCTCGCGAGGTCACGTTAACTCTCGGCGGCCATTTTGAATCGGCACTGAGATCAGGAACAGGAAGGATGCATGCAGGGTAGTGCTCCGGGCAGAAAAGAGGGGGCTCTTTCCTGCCCCGAAGGCGGAAGAGGTCACTAGACCACCAGGGCAGTAGTAAGTAAGGGGAGGGGAGGCTAGCAATCTGCCCGTTTGTCCGGATTTCTGGACAAACGGGCAGGCTGGTGGGCGGGCTGTCCTATAGGATGGCCCGCCCACCAGCCTGCCCGTTTGTCCAAAAATCTGGACAAACGGGCACATTGGCAAAACCCGCCCGGTTGCCCGGACATGTCCTCCAAAAGAGTAAATCCGGACATATGGTAACCCTATCCATTGTGGCCCATTCTATAAATGCACCATAAACACTGGTTGCCAAAAAAAAAAACACGCGGTTAGTGTGGTTCTATAAACTATGCCTAAAGTTAGGCGTAGTGTATAGAATATGCTTAACGGCCATTCTTGTGACTAAAATTTAGGCAGACCCATTTAGGACACCTAAAACCAGGCCTAAATACCTGCGCCTAAGTTAGGCGCAGATCAGCTGTATTCCATAATAGTGCGCATAGTTATTTGAAATGCCCACAACCTGCCCATTCCTTGCCATGGTCACACCTCCTTTTTGACTACGTGAATGAGCATTTATGCTGACCGTGTTGTAGAAAGTTTTGTGCGTACAGTCGGCTAATTAGTGTCACTAATTGGTTGTTAAGTAGCAATTATCAGGGCTGATTGCCTTGTTAATTAAGTTGTGCACGTTATTTGGCCATGCAGCCAAATTAGCACACACAACTTAAGGCGCCATATATAGAATGTGGAGGATTGTGCTGTTGGTAGTGTGTTTTATAATTTTATATATTTTTATTGTAACCCACCTAGTACATTGGATAGAGCAGGCTACAAATTTTTAAATAAAAATATACTAAGAGTGGGTCATCCAAGTTACGATAGGCCAGTAGTGGCTACCCCTAGTCTTTGTTACCATGGTCATCCAAACTACTTACCCTAACCCCCAAATTTTATAAAAGTCGATAAAAATTGTGTGCTCAAATTTGAGCATGTGCCCAATTTGCACATGTAATTTGATTGAATAATGAACTAATTATCGCTAATTGGCTTCTCAACGAGCAATCATTGGTGCTAATTGGATTTAATTAAAATTTACGCACATAAATTTAGGTGCAAGCACAGCATATGATACGGTCAGATAATTAATTATAACATTTAACATATTAGGAATAATTGTATGTTTGTCATGAAGCTAGAGTAGAGTATTGGCTATGTTGGAACATATTAGACGGCAACAGTAGTTTATTGTCTTTTGATAAGACACGTACTTAATAGAAAAGCCTTTAGTAATTTATGGAATCTCACATAATCTTCTAAGTACCTCAATTGCTTGGGTAGAGAATTCCAAAGTTTGGTACTTTGATATGTGAAGCCTGTGACAAGGATTGATTTGTAAGAAGGACCTTTGCACTTTGGATAATGGAGCATGAGGTATTCTCTAGATGTTTTCACTATATTACGTGAAGGTGAATCAATTAGTTGTTGCATGTAGGAGGGTGATAAACCATATATGATTTGGTAAATAGTCACACATATTTTAAAGGTTATCATTGCGTTTATGGGAAACCAGTGAAGTTTTAACAAGAAAGAGGAAGCCTTCTCAAAGCGAGGACCACTGCATACAAGACGGGCAGCAGCATTTTGTGAAATTTTAATACCCACATAGATGGCATTACAATAATCACATTTGGATAGTACCAAAGACTGGGTGATAGTATGAAGTGTGCAGCTTGAGGGAAAAGGACACAACTTTTTTTTAACTTCCATAGTGTACGGAAGACATTTGAGACCATCTTTGAGACCTGAGCTTCAAATGATAAATGATGGTCGATGGTGATGCCCAGGATTTTCATCGATTGATCTAAGGCATATGATGTGTTGTCAATAATGAAGTTTTTTAATGAAATGGGTTGATAAGTGTGAGGAATTTAGTCTTTTCCCGATTTAATTTCAGTTTGAAACTGGACGCCCAAGATTCCATCAGATCTAAACTGGTTTTAATCTCATGTATAATTTCTAGTTATTCCCTTTTGAAAGGGATATAAATGGTGGCATCATCAGCATAGATGAAGGAATTAAATCCATGAGCCTCCATTAAGTAACCCAGTGGTGCCATCATGATATTGACTAATATGGATGACAAAGGAGAGCCCTGTGGAACCCCACACATAGAGTCCCAGGGTGAGGAGATATGACCTGATTGTTTTGCTTGATAGGATCTTGATATTAGGAAACCGTGGAACCACTTTAATACAGTTCCACTAATACCACAGTGGTCTAAAAGTATAACAATATATTATGGTCAACGGTGTTAAAGGCACTGGATATACCAAATTGTAAAATTATGATTTTTCTGCCCATGCTCAACTCTTTTCTGAAATTTGCAATAAGGGTGCTGAGTCTTGCAAGACTTCCACAAAGTCACCGCTTGAAGTCTCAGCAGCCATTTTCAAGAAACGGCGGCAGTGGGGAGGTCAGCGGCAGCGGGCAGGAAAGAGTGGGGTTCTTTCCTGCCCCAAAGAGGCCACTAGACCACCAGGGCATGTTACGGTAGGTTCAGGAGGGGGAAGAAGGCCAGCCCACCAGCGAGCCCACCAGCCCAGAAACCTGGACAAACGGGCTGGTGGAAAAAACTGTCCAGACACCTGACAGTCCCCTGAAAAGGAGGACATGTCCGGGGAAATCCAGACGTATGGTAACCCTACTCATATCCCATGACTTTCTAATTTCCTCATGAGTCATTGATGAGGTACTTTGTGAAAAGCAAATCTAGATACACAATATTCACCGGCTCACCTTTATCCACTTATTCATTCACCCCTTCAAAGAAATGTAGCAGATTGGTGAGGCAAGATTTCCCTAGACTAAATTCATGTTGGCTTTGTCCCATTAATCCATGCCTATGTATTTGCTCAGTAAATTTGTTCTTTATAATAGTCTCTACCATTTTGCCCAGCACCGGTCTATAATTTCCCAGATCACCTCTGAAACTCTTTTAGTTAGATACAAACTCTGATGGGTGGGGTAGGGCTAAAATGTAAAAAAAATTGATGACGGACTGTTTCAATTTGGTTTCACTGAATGTATGTTCAAATTTGAATCTCATCAATAAAAAATGTTGAAACATAAAAATTGGCATTATATTGGCCACCCTGCAAATCTTCCGCTTGATTTTAAAGATAAATTATATATTACTAACAATAGCTCTGCAAGTTCATTTTTTTAATTTGTCAAATTGCCCCATTACATCTTCCTCATGGATCAGTCCTTTTCTTCTCCTCTTTGTGGGTCCCAGGTTGGGTACCCCAGTCTCCTGTTTCCTTCTCTAAAAGACACTCGTAATATACACTTCACAACACAGAGTCTCCTGGGGCTTAGTTTAAGCACCAGCGTCTATACCATGGACCTTCAAATTAAAAATTCCCCAAATTTGTCTAGAAAGAATAGGTAGAAAAACAGCAAAACTCAGAAACCACCTGACTGTCTGCCTGGGGTGCACCAGGGTTCAGTTTCTCTCAGTCTGAACCTCTTAAGATGTTAATTGGAAGGATCCCTCAAGGAATACAGTAATCCAGTACTTGGAACTCAAATTCTTTTAGAGGCTCAAGCCAAGTCCCAGTTGGCTTCTTTTTCTTTCTTTCCTTAATATATTTTTACATTTAAATGTTTACTGGATTTCATATATAATTGTAGATATATTATTTCTCATTTTTAACTTGGTTTTAGTTGGTATATGTTATTTAAATCCATTATTCATACGCTGTTTACCGTTCCCCTTCCTCCTGATACATTATGGTGCTCATTTTCAAAGCACAAAGACTTACAAAGTTCCATAATAACATAGGGAGGGAACTTTGTAAATCTACGTACTTTGAAAAAGCCTCAACATTTTATGTATGTTTGCCTATGTGGTTAATGGGACAGGGAGTTTGATTCTTGTGTATCATCGATCCTTTGATGAGTCTATGTGAGGGGTGGGCAACCATGATCCTTGAGGGCCACCACCCAGTCAGGTTTTCAAGATTTCAACAATTAATATGCATGAGGCCTATTTACATTTAATTCATTGCGGAAATCTTGAAAACCCAACCTGGTTGTGGCCCTTGAGGACCGTGGTTGACCAACCTTTGGTCTATGTACGCCTTGTACTTTGTATGTGCATTCCCCCCCCCCCCCTCTCTCTCTCTGCTCACAGCTGAAACTAAACTGCAAGACCATGCCTAGCTCTGCACGCCTCTTAATTCCCCCCCCCCCCCCCAACTAGTTAGGCCAAGCTAGCTGGGGAAAGCACTCTCTGCCAGGGCCGTTGAAAGAGGGGACGGGGGGGGGCAAAATTCCCCAGGACCCAGCATCTAAGGGGGGCCCGCCCGGCGCTAGCATTGGTCTCCTGTTCCTGTGGCCAGAGGGGGGCAGGCCCGGGGGGTGTTTGCCCCAGGCACGGCTTTGTCTCTTGGTGGTCCTGTTCTCTGCACAAGGCCTAATCGTCCATAATAAGGGGAAGCTCTCTGCTTTTTTTTTTAGCAACCTAGAATCCCAAAGGGCTATCTCAGCATAACTCTATGGTGGGCAACTTTTCCCACTGGAAAAGGCTCCAACCTCTACAGTTCCCTCCAAAACTCAGGATGGGAACACCCACTGAGCCCATTCGACATTGCATTGCCTTACGCTCCACACATGTTACAAGAAGGCTCCAGAACCTTCCCCTTTTGAAAGGTATGGAAGGACAAATGGGGAGCCTTGCTACACTGTCCTTAGTCAAACGTGATCATGCAAGCCATGTAATGTCTCAGCTCTGTCAAATGTCACAATAAATCAATAATGGTCGTCCAAGCCATGTCATTTCTCAAAATATACCTGTCAATGGGCTCATTACTATAGATTGTGCCTGGAGCTTCCCATCTCTGATCTACTGCTAACCTGAACCTTAATCTCTGCCACTATAACATAAACCAGCCATAAATTATTTTCCAGTATATTTAAAGTTATTTCCCTGCATTTCTGGAATCATTCGTTAAAAATTCTTCGGAGCAGTATTTCTACAGCTGTCTGTGTCGTGCCCTTGGAAGCACTGCAGTTTAAAACCCCGCATGCAGACAAACACACAGTCATGAGCGCTGTCCATGCTGAGGTGTTCTGACTGATTAGATACAACTCCCACCAAGCTACCATTTCTAGCTACTGCACGATGCAGCTGCTCAGCATCCCTGTTGGCAAGAAAGGCATCATAGCTCATTTCAAAGCCTTCCTTTAAATTCCTGAGCTAGCTGAACGCACTCAAACATTAAACCGATTTATGGTGCATAAAAAGATCAAACCAGATCACACCTTGTGGCCAAATAGCCATAAAATGTTTCTGTGAAGATCATTAATTCACCTCTCAAGGAACCTGCTCTAAGCCATAAATATGAGACTACAATGACTTTATTAGATAACGTCGCCAACCAATGCGTAATTATGGATTCCTTGGCTCAAGTTTTGCAAACTTACAAATATGAAATAATTTACAGCCTAATCCCTACATACAGTATGAGGCAAAAAAAAAAAAAGAAGGACCCCCCCCCCCCCCCCCACAGTTTTTTTTTTTTTTGCAGTTTTCTCAGCAACCGCTTTGAATTTCTAGATCTTTATTTTTCTTGTTACATTTTTGAGCTTAAGATCAAAATGCAGTAGCAGTTGGTTCTGAATATAAACAAGAAATTACTCGCACTCATTTAGTCATCATAATTACTTATTATTTCACAGAAAGGGTGGTGGAGGCGTGGAATGGCCTCCCGGTGGAGGTGGTGGAGTCGAGGACTGTTCCGGAATGTAAAAAGGCATGGGATAAGCATGTGGGATCGCTTAGGAACAGGTAGAATTGGGGGTTACAGAGGATGGGCAGACTGGATGGGTTATTTGGCCGTTATCTCCCATCATGTTTCTATGTTTCTATTCCACCAATGCCTGAGCCAACCTCATCAGTGATGTCACAATGGCTCAATTGTCCCATTCTTGGCTTACTTTCCCCCCTTAGTGTGAAGAGTTTTAATCTCTGGTAACCAGAGCTCATATTGTGATGTCATAATGGGAATAGGCTTAGGAATAACCTAAGGAAGTATTATTTCACAGAAAGGGTGGTGGAGTCTAGGACTGTTCCAGAATTTAAAAAGGCATGGGATAAGCATGTGGGATCGCTTAGGAACAGGTAGAATTGGGGGTTACAGAGGATGGGCAGACTGGATGGGTCATTTGGCCTTTATCTGCCGTCATGTTTCTATGTATTACTGTTAAACAACATTTAGGGTCCCTTTTACTTAGCGGCAGTAAGCCCAACGCGGATAAGTGAACCTCTTGCTGCGTGGCCATTTCAGGAGGGAGCAGTAACCGCTACCCACTGAGGTGGCGATAAGGGCTCTTTGCGCTAACCCGGTGGTAACCGGGCAGTGATTGCCACCGGGTAAGCACCAGCACTACAAAATTGAAAATATTTTTGTATCACTGGAAAAGGTGCGCTGGGGGCAGGAACTATCATCAGGCCTCCTGCAGTAGCCCAGCGGTAGTTCCTTATTAGCGCACAGCAAGCCTGTTGCCATGCCCCAAACCCTTTAGGAAAAGGGCCCCATAAGGGAAAATAAGCACCTACTTTCCTTTATGTGGAGCACCACAGGGGTCCCCCTTCACCACCATGGTGCGACCACACCTCGAATACTGTGTTCAATTCTGGTCGCCGCGTCTCAAAAAATATATAGTGGAATTAGAAAAGGTGCAGAGAAGGGCGACGACAATGATAAAGGGGATGAGAAGACTTCCGTATGAGGAAAGGCTGAAGTGTTTAGGGCTCTTCAGCTTGGAGAAAAGGCAGCTGAGGGGAGATATGGTAGAGATCTATAAAATAATGAGTGGAGTTGAACGGGTAGATGTGAAGTGTCTGTTCACGCTTTCCAAAAATACTAGGACTAGGGGGCATGCGATGAAGCTACAATTTAGTAAATTTAAAACGAATCCGAGAAAATCTTTCTTCACCCAACGTGTAATTAAACTCTGGAATTCGTTGCCAGAGAATGTGGTAAAGGCGGTTAGCTTAGCGGAGTTTTAAAAAGGTTTGGACGGCTTTCTAAAGAAAAAGTTCATAGACCATTATTAAATAGACTTGGGGAAAATCCACTATTTCTGGGATAAGCAGTATAAAATGTTTTGTACATTTTTGGGCTCTTGCCGGGTATTTGTGACCTGGATTGGCCACTGTTGAAAACAGGATGCAGGGCTCGATGGACCTTTGGTCTTTCCCAGTATGGCAATACTTATGTACTTATATGTACTTATACCTTACTATCATCTTTGGGAACAAAATTAGAGCTAGCAGGTTATCAAAAATTCATTTATGCAGGCGATATCACAGTCTTAGGGGTCCTTTTACTAAGGTGCGCTGAAAATGGCCTGCGCTAGTGTAGGCGCATGTTTTGGGTGCGCGCAGATCCATTTTTCAGCGCGCCTGTGAAAAATGCCTTTTTTAAAATTTTTGCTGAAAATGGACGTGCGGCAAAATCAAAATTGGTGCGCAAGGTCTCTCGTGTTAACCGTGCGGTAATCACCTATGTGTGTCAAGTCGGAGTTACCGCCTGATTTTCACCGTGTGCCGGAAAATAAAATATATTTTCTGGCATGCGTAGCAGACACTTGTAAAAAAAATTAAATTACCACACGGGCCATGCAGCAGTCGAGCAGCAACTCAGAATTGAGGCATGTTGGGCGCGCGTAGGTGCCTACGCGGTTTAGTATAAGGACTCCTTAGTCCTGGTTCATTTTGGGTCTGAGACCTTACTGCCACCCCATTCACTTGGCAGTAAGGTCTCACATGTTAACTGGGCGATAATCGTCAATGCACGTACAATGCCGATTACTGCCTGGTTTTTGCCGCACGCCGGAAAATAAAATATATTTTTCTGACGCACGTAGCGGATGCGCATAAAAAATGAAATTACAGCCCGGGCCACGTGGTAACCAGGCGGTAACTCCAAATTGATGCACGTTGTGCAAGCATAGATTGTAAGCTCTGTCGAGCAGGGACTGTCTCTTCATGTTCATGTGTACAGCACTGCATACGTCTAGTAGCGCTATAGAAATGATAAGTAGTAGTAGTAGTAGTATTCGGGATTCTGGAATCTTGCTACTCTTAGGGATTCTGGAATCTTGTTACTCTTTGGGATTCTGCATGGAATCTTGCTACCCTTAGGGATTCCGGAATCTTGTTACTCTTTGGGATTCTGCATAGAATTTTGCTACTCTTTGTCCTGATTAGATTGTAAGCCCTGTCGAGCAGGGACTGTCTCTTCATGTTCAAGTGTACAGCGCTGCGTACGTCTAGTAGCGCTATAGAAATGATAAGTAGTAGTAGTAGTAGTCTTCGGGATTCTGGAATCTTGCTACTCTTAGGGATTCCGGAATCTTGTTACTCTTTGGGATTCTGCATGGAATCTTGTTACTCTTTGGGATTCTACACAGAATCTTATTACTCTTAGGGATTCCGGAATCTTGTTACTCTTTGGGATTCTGCATAGAATCTTGCTACTCATTGTCTGTCCTGATTAGATTGTAAGCTCTGTTGAGCAGGGACTGTCTCTTCATGTTCAAGTGTACAGCGCTGCGTACGTCTAGTAGCGCTTTAGAAATGATAAGTAGTAGTAGTAGTTGCCAACACGGCTTAGTAAAAGGGCCCCTCATTTATGCAGACAATATCAAAGTCTTACTTCCGGTTGATTCTGAATAAAGGGATATATCTTCTGAGTAATCCCACTATATTTCTCTGATTAGTGAACAGATGAGTTGTGCTCACTTACTACTACTACTTATCATTTCTAAAGCGCTACTAGACGTATGCAGCGCTGTACACTTGAACATGAAGAGACAGTCCCTGCTCAACAGAGCTTACGATCTAATCAGGACAGACAAAGAGTAGCAAAATTTTATGCAGAATCCCAAAGAGTAACAAGATTCTGGAATCCCTAAGGGTAGCAAGATCCCATGCAGAATCCCAAAGAGTAACAAGATTCCGGAATCCCTAACAGTAGCAAGATTCCAGAATCCATACGGGTAGCAAGATTCCATGCAGAATCCCAAAGAGTAACAAGATTCCAGAATCCCTAAGAGTAGCAAGATTCCAGAATCCCGAAGACTACTACTACTTCTCATTTCTATAGCGCTACTAGACGTACGCAGCGCTGTACACTTGAACATGAAGAGACAGTTCCTGCTCAACAGAGCTTACAATCTAATCAGGACAGACAAACAGGACAAACGAGAAGGGAATATTAAAGTGAGGATGATAAAATAAGGGTTCTGAACAGGTGAATAAGGGTTAGGAGTTAAAAGCAGCATCAAAAAGGTGGGCTTTTAGCTTAGATTTGAATACGGCCAGAGATGGGTCTTGACGTACCGGCTCACTTGAAACTGAATAAAGAAAAAACAACATTTTTGCAGATGAGCCCTAAAGTTAATTTAAGCAATGAATCAGCTTTCATAATAAATGGAATTGAATATAATTTGGAACATTCCCTTAAATTACTGGGTATCATCCTGGACTGTAAATTAACAATGGAAGATCAGATCAATGATCTTGAAAAACAGTTCTTTCTGGATTATGAGAAAGTTGAGAAGAATTTGTAACTATATTAAACAAGAACAATTGTGATTTTTAGTCTAGTCCTTAATTTTAAGTAAATTGGACTACTGTAATATTGGGCATTTCTAAGTGTCTATTAAAAAGATTGCAGACAGTCCAAAATGGGTGATCTATGTCCTTAAAAAATCTGATAGGATTTTCGTTGTTCTTCACTGGAAACAAGAATCTTACATAAATTATGTTGTCTAATATTTAAGATCTTGTATGGATTAGCACATGCTTTAAAAAGCGATTAAAATAATTATGTTTCACAAATAAATTCTTTCCAGATAGTTATACCATTAGTATGTTAAGTAGAGTTATTACTGTTCTTTGTGACTTCCTAGATTGCTGATCTAGCTCTTTTGTTCGTAATCCACTTAGAGCTAAAGTTGGTTAAAGCGTAATATAAAAGATATAACTAACTGCAGAATATCATAACTGGGTATATACACACACATGCAGTTAGGTACAAACACTTAGGCCAGCCATACAGCCTAACTGCCGTAGATATGTGCATAACTTATAGTATTCTAAAAGGTGGGAGTGCTTCTCAGACTCCAACCATATCTACGCAATTTACAAAATAACATTTATGCAGATGTTCAGCATTTACATGCATATGTGCTGGTATTCTAAGCACTTGCACATTTAATTGGTGTGTAAGTAGCATCTATTTTATTGAATTCAACTCTGGAATTAAACTCTGGAATTCGTTGCCAGAGAATGTAGTAAAAGCGGTTAGCTTAGTGGGGTTTTAAAAAAGGTTTGGATGGCTTCCTAAAGGAAAAGTCCATAGACCATTATTAAAATGGACTTGGGGAAAATCCACTGCTTATTTCTAGAATAAGCAGCATAAAATGTATTATACTGTTTTAGTATCTTGCCAAGTACTTATGCTGTGACTTGGATTGGCCACTGTTGGAGGCAGGATGTTGGGCTTGATGGATCTTCAGTCTGTCCCACTATGGCAATAATTACATACTTATGTACTTATTCCCGTGGAGGTGGCAGAGACAAAACTGTATCTGAATTCAAGAAAGCTTGGGACAGATATATAGAATCTCTAGGGGAGAGGAAGGGACATTGGATGGTATGGATGAGCAGACTGGATAGGCCATATGGTCTTCATCCAGTGGCGTAGGAAGGGGGGGCGGTGGGGCGGTCCGCCCCGGGTGCACGCCGCTGGAGGGGTGTCGGCTCCGCTGGTTCCCTGCTCCCTCTGCCCCGGAACAGGTTACTTCCTGTTCTGGGGCAGAGAGAGCAGGAAACTAGCGGAGCCGATGCAGCTCCCAGCGACGTGCACTCGGGGGCGGATCGGCCCTCTCGCCCGCCCCTCGCTTCCTAATTCATGTAAGAATACGCTCCGGGGGGGAGGGTGTGCTCTGGAGGGGGGAAGGGTGCGCGCCGAGGGGGGCGCTGCGCTGCACCTGGGGGGTGCGCAGCGGCGACCCGCCCCGGGTGTCAGCCGCCCTGGCTACGGCACTGTCTTCATCTGCCATCATTTTTCTATGTATCTGCTTTACCTGTGGGCAGCTGGGGGGGGGGGGGGGGAGGAGGCAACTATAACGTGTAGTTTTGAAAATGCCAACTACAGGCACTGTTGTCCTCTTCCAGGCTAAACACATGGACAAACTTGCTTCTTGTCTGGTCACTTTTGACTTCTGCAGGTACTTTCGGCCAGGTAGAGAGGGGTATTTTCAGCCAAGTTATTTTAACCAGCTCAAACGTTTAGAAAAATGTACTCCCCAAATAGTAAAATACTTCTTACATCATCCGTTAAGAGTGATATGGTAGCTGTGTTAGTCCACTTTTAAAGGTAATCAATAGAAATAAAATAAAACATGGAAAAGAAAATGAGATATCTTTTTTATTGAACTAACTTAATACATTTTTTGATTAGCTTTCGAAGGTAACCCTTCTTCATCAGATCAGAAATAAGCAAATGCTGATAACTTCCATGTTTGTTCATTTGCTTTTTCATGCGGCTATATTTATCAACATTTGCTTATTTCTGATCTGAAGAAGAAGGGTTACCTTCGAAAGCTAATCAAAAAATGTATTAAGTTAGTTCAATAAAAAAGATATCTCATTTTCTTTTCCATGTTTTATTTTATTTCTATTGATTATCATCAGATAAGAATTCTGTTTTTCCTTTTCCCCCAAAGACTCAAATAGAATAGGCTGTATACTATATGTGTGTAAACCCCTATTAGGTTGGGGATTACTAGTAGAGTAAATCCTGCGGAGAGTCGCTGGGAGGTCCCTGGGTAGGACGAAGCCCAGCCAAAGGGGAGGAGCTTTGGAATAAAATTCAGAAAGTGCACTGAAAGGAAGAGTGACAGGTGACGTGGAGTTAGTTGTTAATAAAAGAGGTAGTTGCCCTTTAAAAGGGGGCGGGGGGTTCTGATCCTGAAAGATGGTGGTTTTTTAGTTTTTCGTTCGTTGGTTGCTGTGGGTCATCGGTTGCCTGTATGCCCCTGCCAAGTGACCCAAAGAAGGAAAAGGGGGATCCCATTTAAAAGAAGTGAATCCATTGGCTAAGGACAAGGAGCGTTACTGCTAAGGAAAACAGTAACTGTGAAGGAGAGCTCTGGGTGGACAGTGGAGAGACCCAGCCCAGGAGCGCAGGATCGGAGCCAGGGAGTGCCTATCTCGTAGTCAGGGTGAGCCAACGCAAAGGTCACCCTGGGTAGAGGTCAGGCCACGAGGGTCTGGACCTGAGGTACAGAAAGGAGCCAAGCCTTTGGAATACTATCTTTGGGGATAAGCAAGGACTGGAGTTGTATAAAGTGTAAATGATCCGGTTTCAGAGTGCCTTGTAAAATATACCCTAAGGGAGGAGGATATACATGCACCCCCCGGGTGCAGCACGACACCACCACCCCCCTCGGCGCATCGATACCGCCCCCCCCCCCCCCCCGGAGTGCACTTACCTGCTGGGAGTTGCGTCGGTTCCACTGGTTCCCTGCTCTCTCTGCCCCGGAACAGGAAGTAACCCGTTCCGGGGCAGAGGCAGCAGGGAACCAGCAGAGCCGACACCCCCCCCCCCCCAGTGGTGTGCACCCGGCGTGGACCGCCCCTCCTGCCCCCCCTTCCTACGCCACTGCCCCTGGGGAATAGCAAAAGAACAACTTATTTAAAGATTGTGTTAATTAATGGAGAGTTTTTGCAGTTGGAATGTTCCTGTGGTTTCAAGTTGAAGAATAAACTGTTTGAGTTTTAAGCTGCTGACTGCGGAGTGGTCATTTTGGACTTTTAGAGAGAACAAGTGTCTTCTAAACCTGACTAACTTAACATCCAGCCTTATTTCCCATAGCAACATTTGGACTTGCATTGAAGTTCCTGGGGGGAGAAGAAGATAATCCCACCCGCAAACACTTCTTTCCCCAGGTGGAGGCACCGCACGCCAAGTGAGTGAGTGAGTGAAGGTCCGACGGAGTCTGCCCTTCGTGGGGGCTCCAACCCACTCAGACCCCAGACCCAGAAGCACCCAGGCAAAGGGGCATTACCAGTGGCGTAGGAAGGGGGGGGCGGGAGGGGCGGGTGCATGCGCTCAGGGGGTGCCGGCCCCGCTGGTTCCCTGCTCTCTCTGCCCCGGAACAGGTTACTTCCTGTTCCGGGGTAGAGAGAGCAGGGAACCAGCGGGGCCGACGCAGCTCCAAGTGACGTGCACTCGGGGCGGATCGGCCCTCCCGCAGGTAAGAATGCGGTCCGGGGGGGGGTTTGCGCTCGGGGGGTCGCGCCATGCTGCACCCGGGGGGGGGGGGGTGCGCAGCGGCGACCCGCCCCAGGTGCCATTAGCCCTCGCTACGGCACTGGGCATTACAAGTGCTTTCAAGTAAATATTTAAATTAGGAAGTATAGCGATGAAAGTATGAGCCAGAATCCTGCCTTCTTGCCCGTAGCTTCTGATGACATCATGGAGAAAGCATGCTCGGATCACTTCCTATCGCCAATTATTTGCTTGGGACATCAGAACAATGACTCAGCATATTAGTAAAGGGACAATGAGGCATGTTATAATAGAGCTGATATTGTGTTATGCAATTCAAAATGCGGAGTCATCTATGGGGGATTTAGCTATTACAACATATCCAGGACCACCGAGTTGCATTTCCTAAAACACAAGATGTGATTATTGTCATTCCCAAAGCAGATGAATAACTTTCTGTCAAAAACGTATTTCAATTTCAGACTAAGCCCTACACACGCACATGTCTATGAATAGCCCCAAATCCCATAACCAAACCTACCCCACTCTATAATCCATGGTTTTTTGAATAAAAGCAGCAGGATTCTTCAGCGTTGCCAGCTGCATTAAATTGTCCTTTGATGAAAAATCAGGGCTCTGACTGGGAGAGAGCCCCAGCCATCAACCAACAGGAACCTATTAGCCTGTGTCAGCTTCCAGAAGGAAGCAGGATTTATATCCCTCACTAAGTCAGGGGAATGCTGCTGTCATGCTTGGGCTACTTAAGAAAAAGTTATAAAAGGATATAAAGGAAAACCACACATGAAGGTCTAGGGTGCCAGATCCCCAGCAGAGGCTAGTTCTGCCTTTTGATTCAGCTGAAAACCCCAAGGTGCAGGCAGAAAAGTGCCGAGCCAGACACAAATTCTGCTCCCTGTGATCAGAAATCCTTCTGGTAATGTATTCTGCTTTTAATGGAATGTCCCCGTATCATTAGGTCTTTTTTTTTCCCATTCTATTTGAAAACCCATGAAACATCCAACACGTGAGAAAGAAAAAGGCATTATGGCTATTAGGCAGGCAACCTTTACTAGAACAGTGACCCCATGAAAACAAAACCAAAATAAGAAGTTTTGCACAGCACACAGAAATGACAACCAATTAAGGCTAATTTTCACTGTAAATTTGTTCCTATCAGCGAAAAAGAATTCAACGGTCAGTTTATGGGCGCTTCCATTTTCACGCTTGTTCTCCCTTTCCAGCATTTCTTGTATGGTTCATTTATACCTTTCTCCTGCTTGACTCAAATCGAGATGAACCTATCCATCTACAGTCACTCCAGATCTCATGAGATATTCACCAGTCTTGGTGTTCCGACATATCACTTTTCATCCTGTGTTTGAATGGGTAGCTACAAATTAATACTGTCAAGTACTAAGCATCATGTAAATAGGAACAACAAACATAGTTTGAAATGTCTATATGCGAATGCCAGGAGCCTAAGAAATAAGATGGGAGAGTTAGAATATATTGCACTAAATTGAAAAATTAGATATAATAGGCATCTCTGAGACCTGGTGGAAGGAGGATAATCAGTGGGACACTGTCATACCGGGGTGCAAATTATATCGTAGTGATAGGGTAGATCGAATTGGTGGAGGGGTAGCATGGTATATTAACGAGAGCCTTGAATCAAATAGATTGAAAATTCTGCAGGAAACAAAACACTTCTTGGAATCACTGTGGCAACACAATAATAATGGGTGATTTCAATTACCCCGATATTGACTGGGTAAATGTAACATTGGGGCACGCTAGGGAGGTAAAATTCCTTGATGAAATCAAGGACAGCTTTATGGAGCAGCTGGTACAGGAGCCGACTAGAGAAGGAAAACTTCTAGACCTAGTCCTTAGTGGAGTACATAATCTGGTGCGGGAGGTAACGGTGCTGGGGCCGCTTGATAACAGTGATCATAATATGATCGGATTTGATATTAGAATTGAAGTAAGTATACACAGGAAATCAAATACGTTAGCATTTAACTTTAAAAAACGAGACTATGAAAAAATGAGAAGAACGGTAGAAAAAAAACTTAGAGGCGCGGCTGCGAGGGTCAAAAATTTACATCAGGCATGGATGCTATTAAAAAACACCATCCTGGAAGCCCAGGTCAAATATATTCTGTGTATTAAAAAAGGAGGACAGAAGACCAAACGACAGCCGGCGTGGTTAAAAAGTGAGGTGAAGGAAGCTATTAGAGATAAAAGAAAATCCTTCAGAAAATGGAAGAAGAAACGGACTGAAAATAATAAGAAATAGCATAAGGAATGTCAAATCAATTGCAAAGCGCTGATAAAGAAGGCTAAGAGGTACTTCGATAAAAAGATTGCATTGGAGGCAAAAACACAGTAAAAAAGTTTTTTAGGTACACTAAAAGCAGGAAGCCGGCAAAAGAATCAGTTGGACCGCTAGATGACCAAGGAGTAAAAGGGGCGATCAGGGAAGACAAAGCTGTAGCAAAGAGATTAAATGAATTCTTTGCTTCGGTCTTCACCAAGGAAGATTTGGGTGGGATACCGGTGCCAGAAATGGTATTCAAAGCTGACGAGTCGGAGAAACTTAATGAATTCTCTGTAAACCTGGAGGATGTAATGGGGCAGTTCTACAAACTGAAGAGTAGCAAATCTCCTGGACTGGATGGTATTCATCCCAGAGTACTGATAGAACTGAAAAATGAGCTCGCAGAACTATTGTTAGTAATATGTAATTTATCCTTAAAATCGAGCGTAGTACCGGAAGATTGGAGGGTGGCCAATGTAACGCTGATTTTTTAAGAAGGTTCCAGAGGAGATCCGGGAAATTATAGACCAGTGAGTCTGACTTCAGTGCCGGGCAAAATGGTAGAGACTATTATTAAGAACAAAATTACAAAGCATATTCAACAGCATGGATTAATGAGACAAAGTCAACATGGATTTAGTGAAGGGAAATCTTGCTTCACCAATCTACTACATTTCTTTGAAGGGGGGAACAAACATGTGGATAAAGGTGAGCCGGTTGATATTGTGTATCTGGATTTTCAGAAGGCGTTTGACAAAATACCTCATGAAAGACTCTAGAGGAAATTGGAGAGTCATGGGATAGGAGGTAGTGTTCTATTGTGGATTAAAAACTGGTTAAAAGAAAATAGAGAGTAGGGTTAAATGGTCAGTATTCTCAATGGAGAAGGGTAGTTAGTGGAGTTTCCCAGGGGTCTGTGCTGGGACCAGTGCTTTTTAACATATTTATAAATGACCTAAAGATGGGAGTAACTAGTGAGGTAATTAAATTTGCTGATGACACAAAGTTATTCAAAGTTGTTAAATCGCGGGGAGATTGTGAAAAATTACAAGAGGACCTTACGAGACTGGAAGACTGGGGGTCTAAATGGCAGATGACGTTTAATGTGAGCAGTGCAATTTTTCTAGCAAAAAAGGTGCCGGTACTCAAATGCCAGGCCACCCTTCAGGGGTGGGGTGATCACTGAGGGACTCACTCCACAATAGCCAGGCCCCCTGCAACCAATCACAGAATCTATGACAAGGCAGAATTGGTGCCTTGAGCCTGAGCTCTTTCATTAAAACTTGTGGTCCATGGGTCAATTTTAGAAGACACTGGAAAAGGTGCCGTACTCAGTACCCCCGAGTACCCCCTCTAAAAAAGCCCTGAATGTGAGCAAGTGCAAAGTGATGCATGTGGGAAACAGGTACTCGAATTATTGCTACATCATGCAAGGTTCCACGTTAGAAGTCACGGACCAAGAAAGGGATCTAGGTGTCGTCATTGATGATACGTTGAACCCTTCTGCTCAGTGTGTTGCTGCGGCTAAGAAAGCAAATAGAATGTTAGGTATTATTGGGAAAGGAATGGAAAACAAAAATGAGGAAGTTATAATGCCTTTGTATTGCACCTCGAATATTGTGTTCAATTCTGGTCGCCGCATCTCAAAAAAGATATAGTGGGATTAGAATGCAGAGAAGGGCGACGAAAATGATAAAGGGGATGGGACGACTTTCCTATGCGGAAAGGCTAAAGCGGCTAGGGCTCTGCAGCTTGGAGAAAAGGCGGCTGAAGGGAGATATGATAGAGGTTTATAAAATAATGAGTGGAGTATGTTTACACTTTCCAAAAATACTAGGACTAGGGGGCATGCAATGAAGCTACAATGTAGTAAATTTAAAACGAATCGGAGAAAATGTTTCTTCACTCAACAAGTAATTCAACTCTGGAATTCGTTGCCAGAGAATGTGATAAAGGCGGTTAGCTTAGCGGAGTTTAAAGAAGGTTTGGACGGCTTCCTAAAGAAAAAATCCATAGCCCATTATTAAATGGACTTGGGGAAAATCCACTATTTCTGGGATAAGCAGTATAAAATGTTTTGTACTTTTTTGGGATCTTGCCAGGTATTTGTGACCTGGATTGGCCACTGCTGAAAACAGGATACTGGGATTGATGGACCTTTGGTCTTTCCCAGTATGGCAATACTTATGTAAGCTAGGCCCAGAGTGCCCTACAGGTGGGGTGGGAGGAGGCATTTTGGGGGGCAAGGAGAGGAGATGGTAAGATGAGAGCAATTTTTCTGCCCCTCTATAAATGTGCCCTGTGAGATCACCCCACTCTCACAGCCCTTGGTATGGCACTGCAGCCAACATAAATCTTCCAGTGACACCCTTCAGTCTGCCCACAAAGCCATGTATGAACAATCTTATTTGTTTCCGGGTGACTCCCATCCAATATTTTTATCTCTGCTTACGACACATGTAAATTTGAGAGAGACCGCTGCTACGGAAATACATTTGATTTAGCTCTTGAAAAAAACAGCAAAACTAATAGGAACACTTTTTTTTTCTTACTAGACCTGAAAACATAAAAATTAATCCCCTTCCCTATTTTTAAACTTGGTCTAGAGTTTTGCATGTAAATGCTACTTTAAAAAGGTCAGTACAGATTTTCCCACTAAGAATGAAAGTGTTTGCCTTTAAAAGGCAAATTGTCATTGTCCATGTCCCCCCCCCCCCCCCCCACACACACACACACACACACAAATATCTCCTCTCCTATCCAGTGGCGTTCCTGGACTCGATGGCACCCGGGGCGGAGTGCCGATGCGCCCCCTCCCGGGTGCAGCGCGCCCCCCCCGGGAGCACGCCACTGGGGGGGTGTGCCGCGGCGCGCGCCTGCTCCTCCGAGTTCGCTAAACTTCGTTTGTTCGCTGCAGATCCCTCTGCCCCGGAACAGGAAGTAACCTGTTCCGGGGCAGAGGGAGCTGCAGCGAACGAATGAAGTTTAGCAAACTCGGAGGAGCAGGTGCGCGCCGCGGCCCCCCCCCCCCGCAGCGTGCACCCAGGGCGGACCGCCCCCCCCCCCCCCTGGTAATCCACTGCTCCTATCTTAGCCTAAGCCTCTGTATCCCTTATGCCCTCAGGTACTTGAGGAACACTCAGGAGTACATTTCCATAGTTGGAAAACACATGTGCCTCATTTCCTTTTTGTAACTCAGCCCATATACTACTACTACTACTTGACATTTCTAAAGCGCTACTAGGGTTATGCAGTGCTGTACAATTTAACATAGAAGGACAGTCCCTGCTCAAGGAGCTTACAATCTAAAGGACAAATGTACAGTCAGTCAATAAGGGGCAGTCAAATTGGGGCAGTCTATAGCCCATATAGAGGAAGAGGCCTAGTGGTTAGAGGAAACAGGCTACACACTAGAGAAGCTAGTATTGAAACCCCTTCTTACAGTGACACTTCTTCTGGTTTTGGGGAAATTATCTCTCATTGTCTCACGTACCCACTCAAAAAGCAATTCTATAAACTGGTGCCACTAGTAACGCACCAATTTATAAACAGTAGGCCAAAGGCAGAGTTGGCATATATTTATTTAGATTTTGCTCACACCTTTTTCAGTAGTAGCTCAAGGTGAGTTACATTCAGGTACTCTGGATATTTCTCTGTGGCAGGAGGGCTCACAATCTAATATATCTCTGTCCCAGGAGGGCTCACAATCTAAGTTTGTACCTGAGGCAATGGAGGGTTAAGTGACTTGCCCAAAATCACAAGGAACAGCAGTGGGATTTGAACTGGCCACCTCTGGATTGCAAGACCGGTGCTCTAACCACTAGGCCACTCCTCCACTACTATATGTAGTTAAGTGCCAATCAGGGCATAGTCAGATGCCAAATACTGGGCAGGCCTGAGCCCAAAATTTGTAGGCCGGAGAAGCTTGCTCCCACTAGGCTTCTCTCCCTCCCCCCCCCCCCCCCGGGTGATGGGGGGGGGGGCGGGGGGTCACTTAACTCCACTCTCCGAACCCCTTTATTACCTTTCCCTCATTTTGACATGCGCCATTTCGTGGCAAGAGAGGTCTACAGCCACGCCAGGCAGAAAAGAGGGAGCTCTTTCCTGCCCCGAATAGGTCACTAAACCACCATGGCACTACATTAAGGTACAAGGGGGGAGGGGTGGGGTAGTGAATGGAGTCATGGAGGGATGCTGCAGAATTGGGGAGGGGATATACATGGGGGAGAGAGAGGGAATCTGGCTTTCTTTGGGGGGGGGGTCAAAGTGACAGGATACGGGGTTGGGTGTGATGGGGTGAGGCAGGGCATGTGTTCTCTTTTTCCTTAGAGCAAATATGGTAACCGTAAGTAAGCCAGCACTCAGGCCCTGCAGGCCAAGAACCCAGGACTTGTAGGCCCATCATCAAAGTAACTACTGGGAAAATTACTTTTAAAATAAAATACCCTTTTCTCTGAAAACTCGCTTAAACCTCAAAATAGACCTTCTGTCACTTTATTCAATCACTCCCTCTCACACACAGCACTTCACTAATGTCACAAAGCATAAAACTATTTTTATTTTTAAAGAAAATCACTTCTATGGAGGTGTCTGTCCTCTCAAACCCCAAGATTAAAAATATTATTCTTGAAATCAACTATTAGCCATTCTATCTAAAAACTTTCCCTCTCACTCAGACTTCTCTCTCTCATACACTCAAACTCTCTGACAACAGCCAGGGTAGCCATTGCTAAGGGTAACAGTGACTCTGTTGTCATCAGCAGACCACTTCTAACCAGTCAAATCACAGCACACCAGTTTTTCAAAAGCATGGAACCTAACTGTAAGGTCCATGATCTCCATCTTGATCCCATAGAGCATAATGGTAAAGTTAAAGTTTTACTAAAATTTTCACAAAAATTGCCATATAATTTACTCAAAGTGGCCTGTAACCTTTGGCCCCATCAAACTACACAAACAATAATTTTCTCAACATTTTTGCTCCATGTATAAAGACGTTCACTCATTTTTGTCAAAAATTACCCCCCAAAACCTCGTAGAACTGGAGGTGTCCACTCTAATAAAATTCAGCATTGCCCCATGCACACCCCCAAGCAATGCCCGCTCAAAAAAAAAACCCCACACATTTAAAGCTCAGAACTTGCCCAAATCAAAACCTTCTCTTTTTACCACAAAAGTTATTTTTGTCAAAAACGTTTTTATACCAACCCTCCTCAAGAGGTTCTCAGAAACTAATAACTACTACAAAAAAAAAAAACACTTAAAATTAACCCTTTAAACTCTAGCCCATTGGGACCAAAAATGGCAATTTAAAAATAAATAAAATAAGCTTATGGGCCACCAGACCCCTTATCTTGCTCTCCAAAGTGTCCCCGGTCGACCACCACCACTGGACCCCACGGCTGTGGGAAAAAGCTACAATTTACCACGGAGCTTCACCAATGCGCCTCTCTAATTTAGGCCCCAGCTTCAATTCGGACCTAGTGCCGGCTCCGGATAGGGTTACCATATGGCTCCAGAAAAAGGAGGACGGATTGAGCCAGCCGGGTTTTACTTCTATTGAAAGCAATGGAAGTAAAACCCGGCTGGCTCAATTACTTCCATTGAAAGCAATGGAAGTAAAACCCGGCTGGCTCAATCCGTCCTCCTTTTTCTGGAGCCATATGGTAACCCTAGCTCCGGAGCACTTCCACACATGCATGAAAAGCCCTGCATGCTCTGGAGACCGGACCAGACCCAGACCAGCCATTTTCTCCCTCATGCCCGGCCAGAAAAGTTCAGCTGGCATGTGCCGTGGCAAGCCATGAAGGCCCTAAAAAATGTTGAACCCTTGATGAGTCTCTCAGCTGGCCACCAATACAATCTTTGGGACATGAAGCAGCCTGGAAAGCCAAACCCCTCAACAAGGTAAATAAGCATTTTAAAAAATATATTCCAACTGACTGGATACACTATAAAGGAAGTAGGTGTCTCCTTTCCTTCATAGGATACCAGTGGCATAGCCAAGGGTGGGCTTGGGTGGGCCCAGGCCCACCCATTTTGGGCTCAGGCCCACCCAGTAGTAGCACACCTATGATGTGGCTGGCAGAGACTCCCCAAGCCTCTCCAGCCGAAAACTCCCAACAACTGTCCCTCCTGCATACCTTGTCAATACCAGATCTTTGCCTGCAGTGAGCAGCGACTGATACATACTGCTCGCACCAGCCCCACAGCCTTCCCTCTGATGTATTCCCGCCTATGCGGAATCAGGAAGTTACATCAGAGGGAAGGCTGTGGGGCCAACATGAGCAGGGTGTATTAGTTGCTGCTCACTGTTGGTGAAAATCTGCTATTTAAAAGCTATGCAGTGGAGGGGGTGATGTTTGAGAGACCATATGGCATGCAGGTGAGAGAGGAAGAGACCAAATCACTTGCGGAGTACTTCTGCCCACCCATCATGGGCCCAGGCCCACCCTAAATTGGGTGTCTGGCTACGCCCCCGCAGGATACTAGTGTAATCGAGGACATAAGCATACATATATATATATATATATATATATATATATATATATATACACAGACATGAACACCTTCCCCAGCCATAGAGCTCGTGAAAATGCTCACACCTCAATTTAGAAGGTAGTATTCTATAAGTTATGCAATTGATTTTGCCCTTGTATATGCTCACCTGCAAACAACCTGCTATTACAGATAATTCACACAGTTACAGAACAGTGCTACTACTAATACTACTTATCATTTCTAAAGTGCTACTAGATGTATGCAGCACTGTACACTTGAACATGAAGAGACAGTCCCTGCTCGACAGAGCTTACAATCTAATTAGGACAGACAAACAGGACAAACAAGAGATAAGGGAATATTAAAGTGAGGATGATAAAATAAGGGTTCTGAACAAGTGAACAAGGGTTAGGAGTTAAAAGCAGCATCAAAAAGGTGGGCTTTTAGCTTAGATTTGAAGACGGCCAGAGATGGAGTTTGACGTACCGGCTCAGGAAGTCTATTCCAGGCATATGGTGCAGCAAGATAAAAGCAACGGAGTCTGGAGTTAGCGGTGGAGGAGAAGGGTGCAGATAAGAGAGATTTACCCAGTGAACGGAGTTCCCGGGGAGGAACCTAGGGAGAGATGAGAGTGGAGAGGTACTGAGGAGCTGCAGAGTGAATGCACTTATATGTCATATTGGCATTTGCTTGCTTAAATGCTGTATGCTACATGTAATCAGTGCATAAATGTTAGCGCCTTCATAATAGAGTTACCCCATGTATGTTCACTAGTGCTTTAAAAATGATAGGTTAAGTATTTGATATACCCCAAACAGTTTCTATAAGGGCAATAGCATTCTGGCTAGACCTTGCATCATCACTGTCTGCTCTGATAAGTCCAAGCAGAGACAAACCAGAAATGTTTTGCCTAGGGTATGAGGTAAGACCTGCAACACATCCCCTGGGAAACTGAGCTTACAAAAGGGGTCCCTGGCAACAATAGTTTGTTCCCAGCCATTCAAGGACTGGTAATTTGTATGCCAGGGGAAGACCCAGTGGGAGATCTGTTAATGCTTATTGGTTAAGCTGTCTGTCTGTGTGTGTGGGGCTAATTCCCTAGAGAGTTGACCCCCAGGCTGAACGTGATGTGAATCTTGGGCTCTGGACTTGTGTAGAGCTGCTTGGAATTGAAAACCTCGTTATGCAAATATCCTTGCAGAAAAGTACTGCGTTTTCATTGAATGCTGCTATTTGTAAGCCAGTACCTACCTTACTGCTATCATCATTCTGAATAAAGCCAAATTCTTGTGGCTTGAGGCTCGAAACCTGCCAGTTCTTAACTTTTGAAATGAAAGCAGAGCCATTACAAATGTCAAATCATATCAGAGTCCTTTTACGCACCTTCTAAAAACAATAAGGCAGAGATCTCCAATAAAAGTCACTTCTTAACAGTTGTTTAAAAGTTGACAGAGACCAGATTTTGTTCCAGCCTCAGAGTTATAGGGGACTCAAGAGCAGACTGTGGTGCATATTTTAGAAATGCTATTCGTGTTTTAGACATGCATGTCCCGGCATTTAGATGTGAACATATATTGCGCGAATAAATGCTGATATTAGACAGCTGGAGTATACATGTCTAAAACTCAAAAATGAGCATCTGGCAAGAGGGCAGGATCTGGGCATGAGTGGAACTGGGGTGGAACTAAAAAATAAATTTCCGAAGGGGAATGCATGTCTATAGCCAAACAGAATGGACGTTGGGATTTACACCTACTACCCAGGATGTCCAGATTTCAGAAAAGCGCTTGTATTGAGCAGCACTCCACTGGAGGGATTAGAGGAGGTTGCCCCTTTAATTCTCCAGTGCTTTATGCCCCCCCCCCCATTCCCCCACCCTCCAAAAGATACTGGGCTCTGTGTCAGCACTGGGAAATATACGTATATGTTTCTAAAATGGCTGACATTAACTTGTATGTTCCGGAACATACACGTGAATGTTGCTGTTTCAGAACATAAATGTACACGTGCCAACACATGCTGGTTTATGTGCCCATTTTCACCCCGTTGAGATGTTAGAGATTTATGGTTCTAAGATGGATCTTCCCACCGCAAGTGACTGGTAAATAAATAGGACCTACATTGGCAGATCTTGTTCTAAAATATCAGCGGAACTTGAAACATCCCGACCTGGACATCTCAATTCTGACTTATGTATGTTCTTCAAATGCAATACTGTACATATTGGAGTCTTATACCTTCTATAACTTGACACTAGAGAATGACACAGGGATGGGGACCTGTGGTAAATTGCAGTAACAGAAAAAATTGGGGGGACATTTACTACAGGTGTGGGTGCAAAACGTTTTACCGCCCTGTGGAAATGGTAAAAACCCTTGCTCCAGCAGTTTAAAAAAAATATGATTACCACTCCTGCGGGTCCAGCAGCATTTCTGTGTCTTCATACCTCCCCAACTCCCCCCCCCCCCCCCCGGTATCTCTACCATATGGAGCACAAACAGCATCCCCACAGGCCTGTTCTGGGGCCTTCCTTCTGCCAGTCCGCCTTCTGTTTGGGGGGAGGGGGTGGCTGGAGCTGGAGGGAAGGGAGAGGTGCTGGACCATGGGGAAGGGAGAGGAGGGAAGAGAGGTGCTGGACTGCAGGGGGGCTGGAGTGAAGGGAGAGAATTGTGCTGGACATAATTAAACTCTGGAATTCGTTGCCGGAGAATGTAGTGAAGGCAGTTAGCTTGGCAGAATTTAAAAAGGGGTTGGACGGTTTCCTAAAGGACAAGTCCATAGACCGCTACTAAATGGACTTGGGAAAAATCCACAATTTCAGAAATAACTTGTATAAAATGTTTGTACGTTTGGGTAGCTTGCCAGGTGCCCTTGACCTGGATTGGCCGCTGTCGGGGACAGGATGCTGGACTCGATGGACCTTTGGTCTTTTCCCAGTATGGCATTATTTATGGACTGCAGGAGGGCTAGGATTAGGGCTAGGGCTAGAGAGCTGGAGGGACAGGAGAGAGGAGCTGGACCCATGGGAGGGCTGGAGGGAAGGGAGAGAGGTGCTGGACCAGTGGGGGGGAGGGCTGGAGGGAAGGGAGAGAGGTGCTGGACCCATGTGGAAGCTGGAGGAAAGGGAGAGAGGCACTGAACCCATGGAGGGGCTGCAGGAAAGGGAGAGAGGCCTTGGACCCATGAGGGGGCAGGCTGGCTGGCTGGAGGGAAGAGAGAGAGGTGCTTGACCTGCAGGGGGAGGGGAGAAAAGGGACGGGAAGGGAGAGAGAGATGCCAAATCAAGAGGGATGAAGGAAAAGGGAGTGAAATACTGAACACACTGTGGAGAGATGGAGGGAAGAGAGAGACACACACATATTGGTGTGGGGGAGGAAGAGAGGAGAGAAACTAGACACAGGGAGGCATACAGAAACAGAGGGAAGATAATGGGCATGAAGGGGAGCTTAGGGACAGGAACACAAAGGGGAGATGCTACATTTGGATGGTATATGGGCACAGAAGGGAAGATGCTAGACATGGGGGAGAATAGGAAAACAGAAGGGAGATGCTGGACTTGGAGGTCACAGGGACACAGAGGAATGATGCTGGACACAGAGGAAGGGGATAGGGACATAGAGTGGTGATGATGAATGCGGGTAGATGGACACAGAGGAGATGCTGGACAAGAAAGTATAGGGGACCCAGAGAAGGGAGATGCTGAACATGGAGAAAGATATGCATACAGAGATGTAAGATGGATGGTGAGCATGGAAAAAGAAGAAATGTGAAATGGGCAGGACACCCTGGCAAGTGAGTTGAGAGAAGACAGAAGGAAACAGAAACCAGAGCCTGGGACCAATAAAATGACCAGACAACATAAGATAGAACATAAAATTATTTTTTCTATTTTGTAATTAGAAATGTCAGATTTGAAATGTATATCCTGCCAGAGCTGATGTTAGACATGGCTGTGGCCCAGGGGACAGTAATTGGGAGGGGACCCCAAAGCCCACTACCAGGCCATGCCACCTTCAGCTTCCAGCTGGCTTAGGGCTCTCTCTGGCCAGAGGGCAGTTGCCCTAGTTGCATTCCCTGGCATGTGGGATCTTTATATTTTGCACAGTATAGGAGGAAATCCATCTCTTTCTATTTCTTTGCTGTTGAACTAGATGCAAGGTGTAGCTTCTTGGGATTTTGGTTTAATTTATGTTTATTATTTTTGGTCAGTTATTATGTATTTGGCATTTGTGTTCTGTGTGTATGACCAAAGTATTCTGTTAGCATGTAGTTTCTATGTAGCATTCTGTAGTAATTTGGCTTCTTCCAGATACTTAGCTGAAGCAATACTGCTACTCTCTACAGCATGGCTGTTTCACCCTGGCTTCATCAGGAGTGTTTTTATTATGTAGCGCTCTCAGTACCCCTGCCATAGAATATATTCAAGCTTAAGAGAGTTTGAATATAAATGGACTTTATGAAAAAACTAGTAAAAGAGGCCCGTTTCTGAGCAAATGAAACGGGCGCTAGCAAGGTTTTCATCGGCAACACCCCCCCCCCGCCAACCCCTTCGTTGTTGTGGCATTGCTCCGCCCTCAACATCATGACGTTTGACGCGAGGGCGGGGCCCGTAGCGATTTCCCACCCCCACCCCCCCGCCTCCCTGCCTCCCTCCCTCCCTGCCAACCCCTTGGTTGTTCTGCCATTGCTCCGCCCTCGAGGGCGGGGCCCATAGCGATTTCCCACCCCCACCCCCCGCCTCCCTGCCTCCCTCCCTGCCAACCCCTTCATTGTTCTGCCATTGCTCCGCCCTCAAGGGCGGGGCCCGGAGCAATTTTGGTGGCTTCACCACCACGAACCTTCGAACCTTTTCGAAGGAAGTCAGGGCTTGGCTTCACTGACGTCACTGTCTTCAGAACGTTGAGGGTGAGTTTTATATATATAGATGAAAAACAATTGATAAAAAATTGAAAAATTAATATTAGAGGTTTTTTTTAGGACTAATGAAGAAGTAGGGTGGGTCATTAGTCCAAGTTTTACTTTAGATGTGACTAAGTTACTGAAGTCCTTTTTCCTCTTTGAAATTTTTTATAGCAAATTACTTGTTACTTGTTAAATTTGTATAGTGATATTCTCAAAGGAGCAAGTAAAGCCAGCGAAGATAGCTATATTTCTGTTATTCAGCAATTCACAAATGCTTCTTATTTATTTCAACGTGAGGGGGATAATCGAACGGCGCCGGCCATCTCCATGGCCGGCCATCTCCGAGTATGGCACCGCGAAGGGGCAGAGCCAACCGTATTTTCGAAAAAGATGGCCAGCCATCTTTTTTTTCGATAATACGGTTGGGGTCGCCCAAATGTCAGAGATGGCCGAGTTTGAGATGGTCGGCCTCGGTTTTTGCCCATAATGGAAACCGAAGCTGGCAATCTCAAACCCGACCAAATCCAAGGCATTTGGTCGTGGGAGGGGCCAGGATTCATAGTGCACTGGTCCCCCTCACATGCCAGGACACCAACCGGGCACCCTAGGGGGCACTTCTAAAAATTAAAAAAAAAAATTAAAATAGCTTCCAGGTGCATACCTCCCTTACCTTGGGTGCTGAGCCCCCCCAAATCCCCCCAAAACCCACTCCCCACAACTCTACACCATTACCATAGCCCTTATGGGTGAAGGGGGGCACCTACATGTGGGTACAGTGGGTTTTGGGGGGGGGGTTTGGAGGACTCCCATTTACCACCACAAGTGTAACAGGTATGGGGGGGATGGGCCTGGGTCCACCTGCCTGAAGTGCACTGCACCCACTAAAAACTGCTCCAGGGACCTGCATACTGCTGTCAGGGAGCTGGGTATGACATTTGAGGCTGGCATAGAGGCTGGAAAAAAAAGTTTTTAAAGTTGTTTTTTTGAGGGTGGGAGGGTGTTAATGACCACTGGGGGAGTCAGGGGAGGTGATCCCCGATTCCCTCTGGTGGTCATCTGGTCGGTTCGGGCACTTTTGGGGGACTTGGACCTGAAAAAAAAAAGGGTCCAAATAAAGGGGACCAAATTCTCGTGAAGGCCAGCTTTCTTTTTTCCATTATCGGACGAAGATGGCCATCTCAACGCACGCCCCCGTCCCGCCTTCGCTACCATGCCGACACGCCCCCTTGAACTCTCGCCGGCCCCGCGACGGAACGCAGTTGAAGCCGGCCAAAATCGGCTTTCGATTATACCGATTTGGCCGACTTCAGGAGATCACCGGCCATCTCCCGATTTGTGTCGGAAGATGGCCGGCGATCTCTTTCGAAAATCAGGCCCTGTGTGTCCCCCTTTTTTGTAACTTCTACTCATCAGAGCAGTTTATTCAAGGCACTGTGGTTTACACCATTGAGCTCAAACCTTCCTTCACAGTGGAACATGGTTTTATGACCTCTGTCTGGTACATATTAGGTCCTATTAAGTTTTGATATCTATGTCTTATTATGCAATGTATGTTTTATGATAACAATGTCTCTTTTTACCTCACGGTGTTTGCATCATACATTGTCATCTTATTGTTTTTAAGTCAAGCCTCATTTTAGATGCCATTTCATGCCCATTATAGTTTCCCTTTTACCTGTCACAGCCCTGTAGACATTTATACATATATCTTAAAATGAACAGTGCAAGCTGTATTACTCTGTTTTTAGATGTATTATATTCTTAATGTATCCATTTTTTTTATATCATATTGTTTTTTATGGTGGATTTTTATCTATATTTTTGTTACATTTGTACCCCGCGCTTTCCCACTCATGGCAGGCTCAATGCGGCTTACATGGGGCAATGGAGGGTTAATTGACTTGCCCAGAGTCACAAGGAGCTGCCTGTGCCTGAAGTGGGAATTGAATTCAGTTCCCCAGGACCAAAGTCCACCACTAGGCCACTCCTCCACTGTTGCTACTATTTGAGATTCTCCATGAAATGTTGCTACTATTGAGATTCTGTTGCTACTATTTGAGATTCTACAAGGAATGTTAATGTTGCTATTCCACTAGCAACATTCCATGTAGAAATCGGCCCTTGCAGATCACCAATGTGGCCACACAGGCTTCTACATGGAATGTTGCTATTGGAATAGCAACATTCATGTAGAATCTCCAATAGTAGCAACATTCCATGTAGAATCTCCAATAGTATCTATTTTATTTTTGTTACATTTGTACCCTGCGCTTTCCCACTCATGGCAGGCTCAATGCGGCTTACATGGGGCAATGGAGGGTTAAGTGATTTGCCCAGAGTCACAAGGAGCTGCCTGTGCCTGAAGTGGGAATCCAACTCAGTTCCTCAGTTCCCCAGGACCAAAGTCCACCTATTTGATTTTGTTACAGTACAAGTGTATTTGGCTCCTGAGATAGGTGGGCTTTTCCGCCAAAACACGGCCCCGTGTCGGGTCTCTTCTGATGCCTAATAAAGAATGCTTTTGACCACACTCCCCTTTGCAAGTTCTTGAGTTGTGGAAAAAGAAAGTAACGTCAGAAGGAGGCGGGTCGTGACAGAGAGAAGTTCCGGCATCAGCAGCAGAGGGCCAACTTAGCTGCCAGTGCCCCCGCCTGCGAAGGCGGGGGGGTGTTCTGGGACGGGAGCACAGGAGGGGGAGGAGATGGGGGCATCCCAGTCCCACTTCTGTTTCTGGAGGAGCGAAAAGGATGTCAGACCTCAGGCACATGGGAAGGAAGCACTGGACCCCCCCCCCCCTCCTCACAGCCCTGGGCCCTCGGGCACTGCCCAGCTGGCCGTATGGTCAGTCTGCCCAAGTGAGGGACAGGCAAGCTCTATAGAACTCCAGGAAACCTGCCTGTCTCTAGCCACTGAAAACACAATATTAAAGCACCACCTCCCCCCGCCTCCCCGGCAGCAATGCAGTTGGAAGACTCCCGCTCAGCTTAGAAGGAACAGTGCTCACAGGTGCATCCCATATCTTTTGTACTTGCATGCAAACACTTTTGAGCTTATTTCGAAAGAGATCGCCGGCGATCTTCCGACACAAATCGGGAGATGGCCGGCGATCTCCTGATCCCGGCCAAATCGGTATTATCGAAAGCCGATTTTGGCCGGCCCCAATTACTGTTTCGTCGCGGCGCCGGCCAACCTTCAAGGGGACATGTTGGTAGGGTAGTGAAGGCGGGGCAGGGGACGGGGGTACGAGATGGCCAGCTTCGCCTTATAATGGAAAAAAGAGGCCGGCTCGAACAAGCATTTCGCCGGCTGGACTTGGTCCATTTATTTTTAGGACCAAGTCTGGAAAAAGAGCCCCAACTGACCAGATGACCACCGGAGGGAAGAGGGGATCACCTCCCCTTACTCCCCCAGTGGTCACCCACCCCCTCCCACCCAGTGGCGTAGCAAGGGGGCGGGAGGGGCGGACCGCCCCGGGTGTCAGCTCAGGGGGCTAGGTGCTCCCTGCCAGCTCCCCCCCATCAGCGAATTGACACCCCCCCTGACCAGCTCCCGCACCCTACCTTTAAAAAGAATATAGGGAGGCGAGGCACAGCGCCTTGTGCCTGCCCTGCACGTAAAAGAAATGTGGACCGTCGGGTCTTCCCTCGCTCTATCTGTCCCGCCCTCCGCTGACGCAACTTCCTATTACTGCAAGGGCGGGACAGACAGAGCGAGAGAAGGCCCGACGGTCCACATTTCTTTTACGTGCAGGGCAGGCGTGAGGTTCTGCGCCTCGCCTCCCGATATTCTTTTTAAAGGTAGGGTGCGGGAGCTGGTCAGGGGGGGTGCTGATTCACCGAGGGGGGGGGAGCTGGTCAGGGGGAGGGAGGGGGGTGTCATCATGTTGCACCCGGGGGGGTGCAACGGTGAACCGCCCCGCCCTGGGTGGCAGCCCCCCCCCTGCTACGCCACCGCTCCCACCCTCCAAAAAAAAACAAAAACATTTTTTGCCAGCCTGTATGCCAGCCTGAAATGCCATACCCAGCTCCTTGACAGCAATATGCAGGTCCCTGGAGCAGTATTTAGTGGGTGCAGTGCACTTCAGGCAGGTGGACCCAGGCCCATCCCCCCCTACCTGTTCCACTTGTGGTGGTTAATGTAGAGCCCTCCAACCCCCCCCCCTAAAACCCACTGTACCCACATGTAGGTGCCCCCCTTCACCTCTTAGGGCTATGGTAATGGTGTAGAGTTGTGGGGGAATGGGTTTTGGGGGGATTTGGGGGGGCTCAGCACCCAAGGTAAGGGTGCTATGCAACTGGAAGCTATTTTTGTTTTTTTTATTATTATTTTTTAAGTGCCCCCTAGGGTGCCCGGTTGGTGTCCTGGCATGTCAGGGGGGCCAGTGCACTACAAATGCTGGCTCCTCCCACGCCCAAATGCCTTGCATTTCGCCAGGTTTGAGATGGCCGGGCCCGGTTTCCATTATGGCTGAAAATCGGAGCCGGCCATCTCATCTAAACCCGGCAATCCCGCTGTAAAACCCGGCGAGCGATTTGGCCGGCGCCAAGCGTATTTCGAAAATACGCTCCACATCACATATACACTGTTCACCTTTTTTGTTTTTAATCACATAGCACACACATTCATACAGATCCCCAGGAACTCAATAAATCAGAGGATACCGACATTAGTGTCAAGTTAGCTATGCCGTATTAGCAAGCACGAGTCATCCACACTGATTATTACTATGTAGCATCAATTCTCTGACATCTAAACTAGTGTATACATATATCATTCACAACCCTGCTCTGCAGAACATATATAATAGCTTAGAGTTTAGCACTCTTATCTGCATGCATTTCTTCTCTTAGGGAGAGGCACAGGGTGGATTAAATAAAAAGAGAGATACACTGGAGAACAAGGATGATATATACATGCAGATACGCAGTAGATTAAGGGTGAGGCACAGAGTGGAATACATAGTTGTGAAAAAGTATATTGTCTATACATATGAATAAAAAAAGAAGTTAGGAAGATGCAAGAAAATTACCAACAGGGGGAAAAAAGTGAACTTTGAAAAAGGATTCATATAATCAAACAGAGAACTACTGTTTCGGGATCTTGCCAGGTACTTGTGACCTGGATTGGCCACTGTTGGAAACAGGATACTGGGCTTTATGGACCTTCGGGCTGTTCCAGTGTGGCAATGCTTATGTTCTTATGCTCTCACATAACAGAAGATAGAGGCTCTGTAGGATTCTGGTTGTTAGTAGTGTGTTAACCAGATACTGTTCACAAGCACCTCCCTGCATCACACTTCCAGACCTCCTTTTCTTGGTTTCTCCTTTTCTTCTTTATCCTTCTGTCTTTCTCTGATTGTTCACTACTTGTTGTTTCTCTGAAAGATGGTATAGAAAGTCTATGCTGCAGGGGCGTAGCCAGACCTCGCCGGGAGGGGGGACCAGAGCCCGAGGTGGGGGGGCACTGTTTAGCCGCTCCACCTCCACCGCGGCCCCCCCCCCCGAGCCGCCGCCGCCGCCGCCACATCGGACCCCACCCCTGCCGGCCTACCCACGATTCCCTTCAACCCCCTCCCGCCACCAACTCTCCCCCCGCCGTCGCCGCAAATGATACCTTTTTTGAAGAGAGAGAGACTTTCTTCCATGCTCAAGCAGCGCCTTTCTTCAACGAAGTTCCAGCGATCACCTGTTTCGACGCCGGCCGTCGCTGCAAATGATACCTTTTTTGAAGACAGAGACTTTCTTCCGTGCTCGAGTAGTGCCTTTCTTCAACGAAGTTCCAGCAATCAGCTGTTTCGACGCCGGCGTCGAAACAGCTGATCGCCAGAACTTCGTTGAAGAAAGGTGCTACTCGAGCGCGGAAGAAAGTCTCTCTCTTCAAAAAAGGTATCATTTGCGGCGACGGGGCGGGCGGTGATGGCAGGGGAGAGTTGGTGGTGGGAGGGGGGTTGAAGGGGATTGTGGGGCAGGGGGCCAGGGCCAAATCTACGGGGGCCCTGGCCCCCTCAAGCCCCACGTAGCTACGCCACTGCTATGCTGTATTGTATTGTAGGAGAATCCATGGTTTTCTGACATGTACAGTATTTTTAATAAACAGTATAAAAAAGTTCAATGTGCGAAAAATATATATGAATTTACAAGAACAATCTTTTAAAAAATCACACTATGGGTTGTTAAGTACATAAGTATTTCCACACTAGGACAGACCAAAGTTCCATCAAGCCCAGCATCCTGTTTCCAACAGTGGACAATCCAGGTCACAAATACCTGGCAAGATCCCAGAAAAGTTCAATACATTTTATGATGCTTATCCCAGAAATAAGCAGTGGATTTTCCCAAGTCCAATTTAATAATGGTCTATGGACTTTTCCTTTAGGAAGCCGTCCAGATGCTTTTTAAACCCCGCTAAGCTAACCGCCTTTACCACATTCTCTGGCAACGAATTCCAGAGTTTAATTACACGTTGAGTGAAGAAATATTTTCTTCAATTCTTATTAAATTTAGTACTTTGTAGCTTCATTACATGCCCCCTAGTCCTAGTATTTTTGAAAAGAGTAAACAAACGATTCACGTCTACCCCTTCCACTCCACTCATTATTTTATAGACCTGTATCATATCTCCCCTCAGCCGTCTCTTCTCCAAGCTGTTTGCCTACAAGCTGTTATTCAGAGTCATGGTTCAGGGCCTGTGTACATCTTGGTTATCCAATCTACAGGATAACTTTCCTTCATTGTTTTGTGTTTCCAGTCATGACGTGTTGAAAGCTGAGGAAGCTTCTGTTGAGGGAGACAGATTTATTCATTTAATTTTATGTAATCTATTTATATTCCGCTGATAGAAACAAATTTGGATCTCAGCCAATTACAAAGATTCACATAATAAAATACATTACATAAAGCAAACAGGAACATAAGAATGCGAATGGAGCAAGTGGATTAATTTCCAGGTAAAAAAGTCCCTGCATCAAAAAGATTTGAACTGCTTCTGAAATATTGCGTAAGAATCGATTTGAAGATGTTCAACCAAAGCTGTATTCCAGAAAATAGGGCTGACAACAGCAAAACCCTGGTTGTAGTTTCTGCGTGCTGAACTACTTCCAATGGGGGAATAGAAGCCAACATTTCAGAAATGAATGGGGGTGCTGAACTCAACCCATGTAAATGTTCCCTAATAAAGTATAAGGAATTTGGCCAATATTGGAGGTACTGAAGCACCTACAGAGCTGACAACTACTACTACTTAACATTTCTAGAGCGCTACTAGGGTTACGCAGCGCTGTACAAGTTAACAAAGAAGGATGGTCCCTACTCCAAGGAGCTTACAATCTAAAGAACGAAATGTCAAGTTGGGGCAGTCTAGATTTCCTGAGTAGAGGTGTAGTGGTTAGGTGCCGAAGGCGACATTGAAGAGGTGGGCTTTGAGCAATGATTTGAATATGGGCAGGGAGGGGGCCTGGCGTATGGGCTCAGGGAGTGGGAGACAAATAGCCAGGATGTATTAGCAGAACACAGGTGGCATGTCTGTTGAGACTCAACCAGGCATTTAAGTAAAAGGGAGTCACTTTCAAGGCAACAACTTTGAATTTGACCCTTGGCCTTCTAACAAATTTGAAGCCTATGAATGTTATAAGCAGCTTGGTTTGTGTGACTGATATCCAGTAAGTACCTATGCAGTGGTATTCTGGATTAACTGAAGAATGCACACCCAAGACTTTGAGAGACCAACTAGAAGTATGTTACAAGTCAACAAGATAAGGACCAGGTCTTGCAGAGCTGATCTAAAATGTTCAGGGCAGAAAAGTGGCTTCTGCTGGTGAAGCAACATTAGTTTGAAAAGCAGATATTTAGCTACAGTCTTCAGATGAGGAACCATGTTCAACTTAGAATCTAAAGTCACCCAAAGCTTCATATCTCAACTAGAACATGCAAGGAATACCTACAAGTCTGAATATATGCTAGTGTACCTAGAACAGGTGTACAGAAGATTAGCATCACTTTTGTCTTTTTCATGTTAAACAGGATTAATAATACTATCAATGACTGCATGGTAGTCTAACATAAATGGAAATGGTGGAAGACATCAGGTCCTGAGATGTTTTCAGTAGGAAGAGCAATAGAATATTATCTGCATAAGGAGAATATTGGACTCCTAATGACAAGATCTTCAATAAAGGTAAGAAACAAATACTTAACAGTATTTTAGGGTGATACGAGCCTTGGGGCACACCAGAATATAACAACATCCAAGTTGAGTGGTCACTTCCTAGCCTAATTTGCTGAATACAATTACTTAAGAAAGAAATGCACCAGGAACTGAGGGCTCACCGTCCTCAGGCTTCTCAAATGATTCAACAAAATGGGGTGATCAATGGTATTCAAAGTGATATCTAAAATATCCAACAGGAAAGAAGACTGCTTAGTCAATCCAAGATGCAATTCATATATAGGTATATTCTATAAACCGCACTGAAATTTAGGCGTGGAGGGCCATAATCGAAAGGGGCACCCACGTTTTCTGAAGACATCCTCGCAGGACGTCCCAGAGAAAGGGCGGGGAAACCTGTATTATCGAAACAAGATGAGCGTCCATCTTTCGTTTTGATAATACGGTCGAGGATGCCCAAATCTCAACAGTTAGGTAGACCTTAGAGATGGTCGTCCTTAGGTCATCCTTAGAGATGGTCGTCCCCGGTTTTCGGCGATAATGGAAACCAAGGACGCCCATCTCAGAAACAACCAAATCCAAGCCATTTGGTCATGGGAGGAGCCAGCATTCGTAGTGCACTGGTCCTCCTGACATGCCAGGACACCAACCAGGCACCCTAGGCGGCACTGCTGTGGACTTCAGAAATTGCTCCCAGGTGCATAGCTCCCTTACCTTGTGTGCTGAGCCCCCCAACCCCCCCACAAAAAAACCCACTCCCCACAACTGTATACCACTACCATAGCCCTAAGGGATGAAGGGGGGGGGGCACCTACATGTGGGTACAGTGGGTTTCTGGTGGGTTTTGAAGGGCTCACATTTACCAACACAAGTGTAGCAGGTAGGGGGGGATGGGCCTGGGTCCGCCTGCCTGAAGTGCACTGCACCCACTAAAACTGCTCCAGGAACCTGCATACTGCTGTCATGGAGCTGGGTATGACATTTGAGGCTGGCAAAAAATATTTAAAAAGGTTTCTTCTTAGTGTGGGAGGGGGTTGGTGACCACTGGGGGAGTAAGGAGAGGTAATCCCCGTTTTCCTCCGGTGGTCATCTGGTCAGTTTGGGCCCTTTTTGAGGCTTGGTCGTGAAAACAAATGGACCAAGTAAAGTCGCCCATGTGCTCGTCAGGGATGCCCTTCTTTTTTCCATTATCGGTTGAGGATGCCCATGTGTTAGGCATGCCCCAGTCCCGCCTTCGGTACACTTCCAACATGCCCTCGTGAACTTTGGTCGTCCCCATGATGGAAAGCAGTTGAGGACACCCAAAATCGGCTTTCAATTATGGTGATTTGGGTGACCCTGGGAGAAGGATGCCCATCTCCTGATTTGTGTCAAAAGATGGGCGCCCTTCTCTTTTGAAAATAAGCCTGATAGTCTGTAAAGTGCACCTAAATTGAGTCATACTTTCTAGAATATGCCTAGGCGTATTTTTTCAGCACTGATTTTTTAGGTGTGATTTATAGAATGTAGTCCATATTGTCAATCTTATAGACCGTGTTCCTTCCCATTGCCTATTAAAAAAAACAATGCGAGAAAAATTACATATGAACCATGGATTCTACTGTATTTTTTTTGGGGGGGGGGGGGGGGGAAACACAACCCTTTGCCAAGAGATCCTGTATGTGGCTTGCCTACTTTAGTGAAACAGCCAACAAAGCTGGAAGCATTTTCTGGCAGGGACAGAAAAAATTTCGAGGACACGGCAAACATTTAATTGACATAGCAGTTCTTAAAAAAATAACGTTAAAACGGCATTGCATTTCTACAATGACTACAGCACACTGTGCGAGGCACCTACTGTGCTGAACACATAGAACAGACAGGAAAACAGAAGCCTCTCATTTTGACCTGCCAACGCTTTCTTCACTTCACCAAACCCTTTGCTTTCACAGCTTGGTAAGCAAAGATTTATCTTTCATTTCCCCGGGGCCATAAGGTCCACATTTCCAAAGCAATGCTAATAAACATGTAAATGAACCCATCATTTTTCTAAAGGTTTATTTCTCTTTTTACTGAGTTTTAATCAGCACTGGGTGGGTGGCTTTAGTGCCTCCTGTTTGGCTTTAGTATCAGTCTTGTATTTTATTTATTTATTAGGATTTATTTACCACCTTTTTGAAGGAATTCACTCGGCACTGTACAGCAAGAATAAGTCAAACATAAGCAATAGACAATTACAGCAGTAAAATTATTCAAACATTACAAAACATGGCGTGGAGGGGCATAATCGAACGAAAACGTCTATCTCCATGGGCGTTTATCTCCGAGAATGGGTCCGTGAAGGGGCGGACCGAACCATATTTTCGCAAAAAATAGACGTCCATGTTTTATTCGACAATTTGTGAGCTGGGCGTTTTTGTTTTTCAGCGATAATGGAAAATGAAAGCGCCCAGCTCAAAAACGAATAAATCCAAGGCATTTGTTCGTGGGAGGGGCCAGGATTCGTAGTGCACTGGTCCCCCTCACATGCCAGGACACCAACCGGGCACCCTAGGGGGCACTTTTACAAAAACAAAAAAAAAAGGTAAAAGAGCTCCCAGGTGCATAGCACCCTTCCCTTGTGTGTTGAGCCCCCCAAATCCCCCTCAAAACCCACTACCCACAAGTCTACACCATTACTATAGCCCTAAGGGGTGAAGGGGGGCACCTACATGTGGGTACAGTGGGTTTGGGGGGATGGACGACTAATAAGCATTAAGCAGCACAATTGTAACAGGTAGGGGGGGATGGGCCTGGGTCCACCTGCCTGAAGTCCACTGCACCCCCTAACAACTGCTTCAGGGACCTGCATACTGCTAAATGTGCAGTGACTCTAGAATACAGATTTCAAAGAGGTGTGCTTAGAAGTGGAGAAAACCCTCAGAAACCTGGGACAAACTGTCGCAGGTTTAGAGCGAGGTTACCGACATCACAAGTAACACACGCCCAGATTCTATCATAGGGTATAAAAACTCCACTGTGTGTTTGTTTTAAAGTTATGTCAAACGTGTATGCTTATTTTTTCAAAGTTTTATCAAGCATGTTAAATTTGTCTAAAGGTATGGTCCTAAATTATTGCACTGTTAGGCTTTCAGCATTGCTTCACTTAATGACAAAGTAAAACACTCTTATCTTTTGTGTTCGACGGGGGCCACTTCCGTTTCACCCTAACATCAAGGCTTCCTCAGGAACAGAGCGTTGAATCGCGATGCTGTGATTAGCTTGACGGAGCACCATGTATTTCACCATGCTGCCAGGGAGGTGGGTATGACATTTGATGGTGAAAATAAAAAGTTGTGGAACATCATTTTTTTTGTGGTGGGAGGGGGTTAGTGACCACTGGGGGAGTCAGGGGAGGTCATCCCCGATTCCCTCTGGTGGTAATCTGGTCATTTAGGGCACTTTTTGGGGCCTTATTCGTGAAAAAACAGGGTCCAGGAAAAGTGCCCTAAATTCTAGCTACAAACGCATACTTTTTTTCCATTATCGGCGAAAGGCGCCCATCTCTGTTCGGGTGACAACCATGCCCCAGTCCCGCCTTCACCACGCCTCCGACACGCCCCCGTCAACTTTGTACGCTTCCGCGATGGAGTGCAGTTGAAAACGTCCAAGTTCGGCTTTCGATTATACCGCGTTATTCGTTTTTGTGAGATAAACGTCCATCTCCTGATTTAGGTCGGAACTTGGGCGTTTTTCTCGTTTGATTATAAGCAGGATTGTATACTTCGAGTTTCTTTTGGTTGTTTGTGCATTTCATTATAATACCTACAGGCTACAATAGAGCAATACAACCACGAAAACAGTAAGGTTTTCATCAAGCATCACTGATAAGTAGCTCTGCATTTTAAATTCTAGAATCCAGCAGGCAAAAAGGGCAAAGAAAAGTCATAAACTCCTTAGGGAACAGGAAATACTTTTCTTTCTTCCATCCCATGTTCTCTTTGCAGCCTGCTGCTCATCAAAGGTCATATTATCTAGAGAGTAATCAGCTTCTCTAAATTTGTCCAGCGGTAGCACCACACAAGCCATCCACCCATTTTCTGTACAGCTGTAAACAGACATTCTCACTGCCTGTATGTTCGCAGTTGATGGAACCCAGTGCTTCAAGACCTGTGTTAGTCCTTCTGGTGCCCGACTCTAGCATCATTCAGGTTCAAAGGCAGAGGAAGCCATCATGACATACTCTCCGTCACTCACTCTTCAGTCTTCCTCTAGTACCTTGCTTTGTGTTCCTTCACCCACGGCTCTTCGCTTAACACTTTCTCGCGAGACAGCTTTTAGCTACCTAGGTCCTAGGTCTTGGAACGATCGTCCCTCATCCTTCAGAGTGGACATGTCTTCTCAATCATTTAAAACAATGTTGAAAACATTTCTTTTCTAGGCTGCTTTTTCTTCTGCTTTGTAGACGTCTACTCTCCCACCCATCCACAGTTACATAAAGAATGTACTGTTTTTATTTGATTGTTGTAAATTGCTTTGTTGCCTCAATTTCCTACCAAGTGTCTGGAAATAAATAAAGAGGCTTCTGACCTGAGGGCAGTTTAGCATTTACATCCCATTTTTCTTCTTCCTCTTTAACATAACTACAAATGGAGACTCTCTACAGAACAGATCTTCATAACATTTAAACAGCTTTGAATATTTAAGGGGTAAAAGAATAAGAAATGGCATGTGTAGACTAACTACCTCAAGGACAACTGTAGAAAAAGTAAAAAAAAAAATATGCCTATAATCATCTTTAAAAGGGTTTGATGTTTTCAAATGAGAAACTGATTTTACCCATGCTTTGTCATTTGCTCAAATACCCTCTAGATACAAGCGTTTTCCCCATGAGAAAGTGTGTGACAGGGTCACCAAATTCCCCTTTTAATTAATCAATAGAAATAAAACAAAATAAAACATGGAAAAGAAAATAAGATGATACCTTTTTTATTGGACATAACGTAATACATTTCTTGATTAGCTTTCGAAGGTTGCCCTTCTTCGTCAGATCAGGTTCTACATGGAACGTTGCTACTCTTTGAGATTCTGCTGTGGAATCTTGTCACTCTTTAGCATTCCGGAATCTTGCTATTCTTTGGGGTTCTACATGTAGAGAGGTGTGGTAGCCGTGTTAGTCCACTCTTAAGGTTATCAATAGAAATCAAACAAAATAAAACATGGAAAAGAAAATAAGATGATACCTTTTTTATTGGACATAACTTAATACATTTCTTGATTAGCTTTCGAAGGTTGCCCTTCTTCGTCTGATCGGAAATAAGCAAATGTTGGTAGATGACAGTATATATAAGCTAATCAAGAAATGTATTGTTATGTCCAATAAAAAAGGTATCATTTTATTTTATTTTCCATGTTTTATTTCTATTGATTACCTTTAAAAGTGGACTAACACGGCTACCACACCACTTTTAATTATGTAGCATAGCATATGTAATAGTTTCAGAGACCAACTCAGTCTCAGACTGCAATATACAGAGGTGGACATGTGTATCCTTCTATGAGGGAAGGATCCAGAGAGAAAGTCCCGGTGCAGGTGTAGGCAGCCTATGAGTGCCGCTGCTACTGCCCAGGTGAAGACTAGCGTGGAGGTGATTTGAAGGCACGAGTGAAGGGGGCGGATGGGCAGAAAGAATTGCAGAGCTTTGCTGGGTCAGGAAGGGAAGTGAGAAATGTCAGACAGTGTATCTGCATTCTCCCTCCTGCCTGAGAGTGCAGATAAATTATCTGACGGGGGGGGGGGGGGGGTTGGTGTGCATAACACACGCATGTTGAATGGATACGCCACTGCTGCGGCCAGCCATGAGCCACACTGCCACAGCCCTATTAAGCTAGTATTATGTAAGGCAAGTAAGCATCTGCCTTCTTTTAAAGAATATGGGCCAATCTAGCGCCCTCTATATACTACTACTACTACTTAACATTTCTAGAGCGCTACTAGGGTTACGCAGCGCTGTACAGTTTAACAAAGAAGGACAGTCCCTGCTCAGAGGAGCTTACAATCTAAAAGACGAATATGTCAGCGCACAGTTATAGAATTGCCCTCCATGTGCATCTGCACTATCGGTAGTAGCCCTGACAATCAGCATGTGGTAACGTACCTTGTACTAGCTGCCAGAGCGGGCCGTGATCTATCTCCCCCTCTAACCCACACCCTGTTCCCATCTCAACCTGCTTTAAGTGGTTGGCATGAGATTTTTTTACCATGCTGGCTGATTTTAGCGTGTGGTAGCTGTTAGTTCAGGCTCATTCTAAGAGTGCCCCCTTAATATGCATTAATTTGTTCATCAGGGTGCATTATATTATTTTAGCATGAACTAAATTTAAGGTGCACCAATGAATGCATCTCCCATAGAGTACAAAGGAGGAAGCCAAAACAGAGTGTTCTGGAGAAGGACAAATCTTGCAGGTGGCAGTGGAGGATTGGACAGAATGACTGGGCAGACTGGATGAGCCAGATGGCCTTTTTCTGCTGTCATTCACTATGTTACTGTACTGAGGATATCCTGAAAGCCAGCTCTGATCGGAAGTCACATGGACTAAACTTGGGGAAACCTTGGAACCTTGTCAAGGGAGAGAAGGTCTCCAAATTATTCCTTCCCAGTTTAAAATCTCACATGCGAGGACTGCGTTGATGTTTACAGACATCATCTTGATCTTTCCCCGAGAATACAGGCCAGTTTTTCAACACTGTGCAATGAATAGCCAAAGAGCATATTGCCTTTTTCAATGGAAATCGGTATGCATAATTGTAATTGATTGAGCCGTGTTATTGTTTGGACTGTATCATCTTGTTCTTGTAAATGATAAAGTCTGTACAATAACACAGCTCAGTCAATTACAATTATGCACGCCGATTTCCATGAACAAATTATAATCTTTTCTTTGGCAATATATTTTATGGCTGGACTGCACAGTGTTCCCATACTGATTAAGCTAAAAATATCTCTGTATATGAAATGTATGTTTATAGTGATTTAGCAGAGCTGTAGTTTGTGCCTCTGACTCTGAGAATTATCACCACAAGCGCTAGGCTAGACATGAAGAGAATAGAGAAAGGGAATGACAATGGGGAAGAAACTCCTGATAATAGTGAATGATGGCTCATGTTACTACCAGTGGCGTTCCTAAGGGCGCTGACACCTGGGGCAGATCGCCGATGCGCCCCGCCCCCCCGGGGGCAGCCCCCCCCCCCCCCCGTGCAGCGCGGAACCCCCCCCCCGGCGAAAGGACACCCCCCACCCTGGTGAAAGAACCCCCTCCCCCCCGGGTGCACGCCGCTGGGGGGGGGGGTGCCACGCGCCAGTCAGCGTCGTTCGTTTCCATGCTCCCTCTGCCCTGGAACAGGTTACTTCCTGTTTTTCCGGGGCAGAGGGAGCATGGAATCGAACGACGGACCGGCGCGCAGCACCCCCCTAGCGGCGTGCACCCGGGGCGGACCGCCCCCCCCCCCCCCCCCCCCCCGGTACGCCACTGGTTACTACCACCTGGGGTGTCCTGAGCTGGAAATCCATCCACCCTGTGCAACACGCTCCCTAACACTCCTGCTCCACCCGCTGTGTCACAGACAATTTTGGTGTCCCCACTTCCCTTGGGCCCTGTGGGGCCTCACTGCCCACACAGCTAGCTATGGCTTTGCTATCAGCTGAACAAAGACTAGGGTGTTGGCCTGTATTCCATGAGGAGTGTTTTGTATGACATATCTGATGGGGATGTGCCATAGTAAGATGTAAATGGTCCTGGGGCGGAGTCAGCACTTATACAGTTAAATGCCAATATTCAGCCATTAAGCACATAAATTGGGCCACATAAAAAACTGTCCTGTCTTTATGCGGTTAAGTGCTGAATATTGCTCTAACCACATAAGTGTTATCTGGCCTCATATGCCTGAATATGGCCCAGCATTGAATATTTGGGAATAAAGCCAGCAGCGGCCAAAACATGCTAACCACCGCTGGCTGAATATTGGCCGGATACTATATTGCTATGATTTATTTAATGCAAGAAGGCCAACTCATGGGGTTAGTGATGGCCCTACCATTAGGCCAACTGAGGCAGGGGCCTCAGGCGACACTCTCCAGGAGCGGCACTTTCCCCATCACTCCTCAACCCTCTTCCCCACGTTTGCCTTATGTTTTTCATTTCCAAAAGGCAGCAGTAGCAGTGACAGCAATTCCTATAGGCTGCCTTGCCACCGACACCGGCCTCTTCTCCCTGCTGCGGTCTGCCTCTTGACATGGCTTCCTGTTTCCTCAGAGGCAGGACGCAGTAGAGGGAGTGAAGAGGCTGGTGCCGATGACACAGGGCAGCCTGTGGGAATCACTGCTGCTGCTGCCTTTTGGAAAAGACAAAAATAAGGTAAACGCAGGGAAGAGAGTTGAGGAGGGAAGGGGGGAGATGCCAGACCAGGTGTACGTGGGCAGCATTTCATCCTGCCTCGAGCAGCACATTGCCTTAGACTGCCCCTACATGGGGAAGAATACCAAACAAAATGTTCTATCAAAATACTGTAGGGGATGGAATATACTGCCTTTCTGTGGTTACAATCTACTACTACTTACTTATCATTTCTATAGCGCTACTAGACGTACGCAGCGCTGTACACTTGAACATGAAGAGACAGTCCCTGCTCGACAGAGCTTGCAATCTAATCAAGACAGACAAACAGGACAAATAAGGGATAAGGACAAAGAGTAGCAACATTCCGGAATCCCAAACAATAGCAAGATTCCGTGCAGAATCCCAAAGAGTAGCAAGATTCCGGAATCCCAAAGACTACTACTACTACTTATCATTTCTATAGCGCTACTAGACGTACGCAGCACTGTACACTTGAACATGAAGAGACAGTCCCTGCTCGACAGAGCTTGCAATCTAATCAAGACAGACAAACAGGACAAATAAGGGATAAGGACAAAGAGTAGCAACATTCCGGAATCCCCAACAATAGCAAGATTCCGTACAGAATCCCAAAGAGTAGCAAGATTCCGGAATCCCAAAGACTACTACTACTACTTATCATTTCTATAGCGCTACTAGATGTACGCAGCACTGTACACTTGAACATGAAGAGACAGTCCCTGCTCGACAGAGCTTGCAATCTAATCAAGACAGACAAACAGGACAAATAAGGGATAAGGACAAAGAGTAGCAACATTCCAGAATCCCAAACAATAGCAAGATTCCGTGCAGAATCCCAAAGAGTAGCAAGATTCCGGAATCCCAAAGACTACTACTACTACTACTTATCATTTCTATAGCGCTACTAGACGTACGCAGCACTGTACACTTGAACATGAAGAGACAGTCCCTGCTCGACAGAGCTTACAATCTAATTAGGACAGACAAACAGGACAAACAAGAGATAAGGGAATATTAAAGTGAGGATGATAAAATAAGGGTTCTGAACAAGTGAATAAGGGCTACTACCGATAGTGTAGATGCACATGGAGGGCAATTCTATAACTGTGAGCTGACATATAGAGGGCGCTAGATTGGCCCATATTCTTTAAAAGAAGGCAGGTGCTTATTTGCCTTACATAATACTAGCTTAATAGGGCTGTGGCAGTGTGGCTCATGGCTGGCTGCAGCAGTGGTGTATCCATTCAACATGCGTGTGTTCTGTACACACCCCCTGTCAGATTTATCTGCACTCTCAGGCAGGAGGGAGAATGCAGATAAACTGTCTGACATTTCTCACTTCCCTTCCTAGCCCTGCAAAGCTCTGCAATTCTTTCTGCCCATCCGCCCCCTTCACTCGTGCCTTCAAATCACCTCCACGCTAGTCTTCACCTGGGCAGTAGCAGCTGCACTCATAGGCTGCCTACACCTGCACCGGGGCTTTCTCTCTGAACCGTCCCACCCCTTCTGACTTGACTTCCTGTTTTGTGAAGGGTGGGACGGTTCAGAGAGAAAGTTCCAGTGCAGGCAGCCTATGAGTGCTGCTGCCCAGGTGAAAACTGGAACGAAGGTCATTTGAAGGTACGGGGGGGGGGGGGGGGGAGAGAGATGCTCCTCCTGTGAAAAATTCCTGGGTACGTTGCTGGGCTACAGAACCTCACACAAATGTGGCACACATATGCACAAGTTGCAGACAGAAAGTCAAAATACTTTCATTTCTGTACATACATGGAGAATAATCAGCCCTACATCCTCACAGGATTGGTACTTCCAATGCAGTCCCAATTCCAGTAACCTGCCCCTGGCTTGGCTACACATCTTCAGTATGCAATAACCCTTTATGATAACCAAAGTTCCAATAGCCAAGGAATAACTAACCTACTTTAGCAGTTTTTCAGTTACCTCAGGTGTGATCACACAACCCTGGAATCCCCGGAGGCATAGACTTAAGACTTCTTATCATACAGGAATGCAAGGGTCTGAGATAGGGCCAATCCTCTTCCCTGGAACTTCCTCCAGGTACTGCAGCCAAGCCAGAACTCCTTGGGAGGATCCTTGCTCTGGACTCCTCCTGGAGACCTCTTCCCCCAGGACTTCTCTGATCCACTCTACCCCAGGGCATTTAATCATCTCCCAGCCTGAGCCCCACCCCTCTGACAGTCCCTGACATGGCAGCTGTGCTAGCAGGAGCAGCTTGTGTGTCTGCAGCCCACACCCCCCCCCCCCAAAAAAAAAAGCCCTGACACCCATGATCCAAGCCCCAACCCTGACCCCAGATCCAGGCCTCCCACCCCATTCCACCCCTATTCAAGCAACTCCCTCCCCCCCCCCCCCCCCAAGGATAAAAATCTGACTTTTCGGGGGTATCCTGCTAATGTAGTGGACAGGGCAGGGGCAATCCCCTTCTGCTACTGTCCCATTGCCACCTGGGTTCAAAATGGGCACTCCTATTGCTAGGGGTCATAGCTGCCACGTTGAGCCTGGTGGCAACGGGGTGGTAGCAGAAGGCATTGTTCTCACCCCATCAACTAGATACTGACTGGTTAATCCCAAGAAGTTATCAGAGGGTGAAGGAAGGGTCAGGTTTTGGTCCTTATGGGGGGATGTTATGCCACTGGGGGTTGGGTAATGCCATCGGTCGGAGATTGTAATTTTCCACTATATTTTCAGTGCTGGCATTCACATTAAATGCATCAGTTGACAATACCCCCAACAGTTAGTACACAGGCTTTGAACTTAAGTGCATTTCAA